>NW_025747248.1:0-42500 GCF_021184085.1 Oncorhynchus gorbuscha
CTGCTATGATCAGAGAAGTGCACACAAACTGGGTTCACTGCTGTTTGTCAGACCCTTTTCCTCCAATAAGAGCATATCTTCACAGTGACACACATTGAGAGACAATCACACACATTCACCACAGATTATTCCAGGACTCCTAGTGTAGAAGCAACGACATGGCAGGGTGGAGGGATGAAACATGACCAGGATGTAGGGATAGAGGCAGGGGTATATGCAGTAGGATGTAGGGATAGAGGCAGGGGTATATGCAGTAGGATGTAAGGGATAGAGGCAGGGGTATATGCAGTAGGATGTTGGGATAGAGGCAGTGGTATATGCAGTAGGATGTAGGGATAGAGGCAGGGGTATATGCAGCAGGGGTATATGCAGTAGGATGTAGGGATAGGGGCAGGGGTATATGCAGTAGGATGTAGGGATAGAGGCAGGGGTATATGCAGCAGGGATATATGCAGTAGGATGTAGGGATAGAGGCAGGGGTATATGCAGCAGGGGTATATGCAGTAGGATGTAGGGATAGAGGCAGGGGTATATGCAGTAGGATGTAGGGATAGAGGCAGGGGTATATGCAGCAGGGGTATATACAGTAGGATGTAGGGATAGAGGCAGGGGTATATGCAGTAGGATGTAGGGATAGAGGCAGGGGTATATGCAGTAGGATGTAGGGATAGAGGCAGGGGTATATGCAGCAGGGGTATATGCAGTAGGATGTAGGGATAGAGGCAGGGGTATATGCAGCAGGGGTATATGCAGTAGGATGTAGGGATAGAGGCAGGGGTATATGCAGCAGGGGTATATGCAGTAGGATGTAGGGATAGGGGCAGGGGTATATGCAGTAGGATGTAGGGATAGAGGCAGGGGTATATGCAGCAGGGATATATGCAGTAGGATGTAGGGATAGAGGCAGGGGTATATGCAGCAGGGGTATATGCAGTAGGATGTAGGGATAGAGGCAGGGGTATATGCAGTAGGATGTAGGGATAGAGGCAGGGGTATATGCAGCAGGGGTATATACAGTAGGATGTAGGGATAGAGGCAGGGGTATATGCAGTAGGATGTAGGGATAGAGGCAGGGGTATATGCAGTAGGATGTAGGGATAGAGGCAGGGGTATATGCAGCAGGGGTATATGCAGTAGGATGTAGGGATAGAGGCAGGGGTATATGCAGCAGGGGTATATGCAGTAGGATGTAGGGATATAGGCAGGGGTATATGCAGCAGGGGTATATGCAGTAGGATGTAGGGATAGAGGCAGTGGTATATGCAGTAGGATGTAGGGATGGAGGCAGGGGTATATGCAGTAGGATGTAAGGATATAGGCAGGGGTATATGCAGTAGGATGTAGGGATATAGGCAGGGGTATATGCAGTAGGGATAGAGGCAGGGGTATATGCAGTAGGGTAGAGGCAGGGGTATATGCAGCAGGGGTATATGCAGTAGGATGTTGGGATAGAGGCAGTGGTATATGCAGCAGGGTTATATGCAGTAGGATGTAGGGATATAGGCAGGGGTATATGCAGCAGGGGTATATGCAGTAGGATGTAGGGATAGAGGCAGTGGTATATGCAGTAGGATGTAGTTGATGGAGGCAGGGGTATATGCAGTAGGATGTAAGGATATAGGCAGGGGTATATGCAGTAGGATGTAGGGATATAGGCAGGGGTATATGCAGTAGGATGTAGGGATAGAGGCAGGGGTATATGCAGTAGGATGTAGGGATAGAGGCAGGGGTATATGCAGTAGGATGTAGGGATAGAGGCAGGGGTATATGCAGTAGGATGTAGGGATAGAGGCAGGGGTATATGCAGTAGGATGTAGGGATAGAGGCAGGGGTATATGCAGTAGGATGTAGGGATAGAGGCAGGGGTATATGCAGCAGGATGTAGGGATAGAGGCAGGGGTATATGCAGTAGGATGTAGGGATAGAGGCAGGGGTATATGCAGTAGGATGTAGGGATAGAGGCAGGGGTATATGCAGTAGGGGTGTATGCAGTTGGATGTAGGGATAGAGGCAGGGGTATATGCAGTAGGATGTAGGGATAGAGGCAGGGGTATATGCAGTAGGATGTAGGGATAGAGGCAGGGGTACATGCAGTAGGATGTAGGGATATAGGCAGTGGTATATGCAGTAGGGTTATATGCAGCAAGATGTAGGGATAGAGGCAGTGGTATATGCAGTAGGGGTATATGCAGCAAGATGTAGGGATAGAGGCAGGGGTATATGCAGCAGGATATAGGGATAGAGGCAGGGGTATATGCAGTAGGATGTAGGGATAGAGGCAGGGGTATATGCCGTAGGATGTAGGGATAGAGGCAGGGGTATATGCAGCAGGATGTAGGGATAGAGGCAGGGGTATATGCAGTAGGGATAGAGGCAGGGGTATATGCAGTAGGGATAGAGGCAGGGGTATATGCAGTAGGGATAGAGGCAGGGGTATATGCAGTAGGGTAGAGGCAGGGGTATATGCAGCAGGGGTATATGCAGTAGGATGTAGGGATAGAGGCAGTGGTATATGCAGCAGGGTTATATGCAGTAGGATGTAGGGATATAGGCAGGGGTATATGCAGTAGGGATAGAGGCAGGGGTATATGCAGTAGGATGTAGGGATAGAGGCAGTGGTATATGCAGTAGGATGTAGGGATGGAGGCAGGGGTATATGCAGTAGGATGTAAGGATATAGGCAGGGGTATATGCAGTAGGATGTAGGGATATAGGCAGGGGTATATGCAGTAGGGATAGAGGCAGGGGTATATGCAGTAGGATGTAGGGATAGAGGCAGGGGTATATGCAGTAGGATGTAGGGATAGAGGCAGGGGTATATGCAGTAGGATGTAGGGATAGAGGCAGGGGTATATGCAGTAGGATGTAGGGATAGAGGCAGGGGTATATGCAGTAGGATGTAGGGATAGAGGCAGGGGTATATGCAGCAGGATGTAGGGATAGAGGCAGGGGTATATGCAGTAGGATGTAGGGATAGAGGCAGGGGTATATGCAGTAGGATGTAGGGATAGAGGCAGGGGTATATGCAGTAGGATGTAGGGATAGAGGCAGGGGTATATGCAGTAGGATGTAGGGATAGAGGCAGGGGTATATGCAGTAGGATGTAGGGATAGAGGCAGGGGTATATGCAGTAGGATGTAGGGATAGAGGCAGGGGTATATGCAGTAGGGGTGTATGCAGTTGGATGTAGGGATAGAGGCAGGGGTATATGCAGTAGGATGTAGGGATAGAGGCAGGGGTATATGCAGTAGGATGTAGGGATAGAGGCAGGGGTATATGCAGCAGGGGTATATGCAGTAGGATGTAGGGATACAGGCAGGGGTATATGCAGCAGGGGTATATGCAGTAGGATGTAGGGATAGAGGCAGGGGTATATGCAGTAGGGGTGTATGCAGTTGGATGTAGGGATAGAGGCAGGGGTATATGCAGTAGGATGTAGGGATAGAGGCAGGGGTATATGCAGTAGGATGTAGGGATAGAGGCAGGGGTATATGCAGTAGGATGTAGGGATATAGGCAGTGGTATATGCAGTAGGGTTATATGCAGCAAGATGTAGGGATAGAGGCAGTGGTATATGCAGTAGGGGTATATGCAGCAAGATGTAGGGATAGAGGCAGGGGTATATGCAGCAGGATATAGGGATAGAGGCAGGGGTATATGCAGTAGGATGTAGGGATAGAGGCAGGGGTATATGCAGTAGAATGTAGGGATAGAGGCAGGGGTATATGCAGCAGGATGTAGGGATAGAGGCAGGGGTATATGCAGTAGGGATAGAGGCAGGGGTATATGCAGTAGGGTAGAGGCAGGGGTATATGCAGCAGGGGTATATGCAGTAGGATGTAGGGATAGAGGCAGTGGTATATGCAGCAGGGTTATATGCAGTAGGATGTAGGGATATAGGCAGGGGTATATGCAGTAGGGAGAGAGGCAGGGGTATATGCAGCAGGGGTATATGCAGCAGGGGTATATGCAGTAGGATGTAGGGATAGAGGCAGTGGTATATGCAGTAGGATGTAGGGATGGAGGCAGGGGTATATGCAGTAGGATGTAAGGATATAGGCAGGGGTATATGCAGTAGGATGTAGGGATATAGGCAGGGGTATATGCAGTAGGATGTAGGGATAGAGGCAGGGGTATATGCAGTAGGATGTAGGGATAGAGGCAGGGGTATATGCAGTAGGATGTAGGGATAGAGGCAGGGGTATATGCAGTAGGATGTAGGGATAGAGGCAGGGGTATATGCAGTAGGATGTAGGGATAGAGGCAGGGGTATATGCAGCAGGATGTAGGGATAGAGGCAGGGGTATATGCAGCAGGATGTAGGGATAGAGGCAGGGGTATATGCAGTAGGATGTAGGGATAGAGGCAGGGGTATATGCAGTAGGATGTAGGGATAGAGGCAGAGGTATATGCAGTAGGATGTAGGGATAGAGGCAGGGGTATATGCAGTAGGATGTAGGGATAGAGGCAGGGGTATATGCAGTAGGATGTAGGGATAGAGGCAGGGGTATATGCAGCAGGATGTAGGGATAGAGGCAGGGGTATATGCAGTAGGATGTAGGGATAGAGGCAGGGGTATATGCAGTAGGATGTAGGGATAGAGGCAGGGGTATATGCAGTAGGATGTAGGGATAGAGGCAGGGGTATATGCAGTAGGATGTAGGGATAGAGGCAGGGGTATATGCAGTAGGCATGAAAGGTGGAGCAATATCAGCAATAGGATATGGATTCAGTTTGTATTTTGGGTGAGAGGTGGGAGAAGAGTATCGTGTGTGTGTTGAAAGGGACAGAGGGTAATGGGATTAGGGTTAACGCCTTTCGCGGGCGCAGGAGAGCCACCTGACACTCGGTCTGTTGGGGACCTGGGGATTGTGGGGACGGGGTACAGGACGCCGGGGTCTAATCCATGTCCGTCTTTGGGAAGTCATTCCCAGAGCTCTGAGGATTTAGGGCTTTGGTTTCCGCTCTGCTAGCTTTGGTTAATAATGTTATTGGTGGGATGTGAGACATGGGATGAATAGAGAGAAAGAGAGGAATTCATTACCCTGTGGTGGTCTTGCAGGACAGAGTCCTAAGCCAAAAGCATGGTGTCTGAATATAACCAGGTGTGATATGATCTATAATGTAGCCTACACCTCTAAACCCTCCCCAGAACACATACACCTCTAAACCCTCCCCAGAACACATACACCTCTAAACCCTCCCCAGAACACATACACCTCTAAACCCTCCCCAGAACACATACACCTCTAAACCCTCCCCAGAACAAATACACCTCTAAACCCTCCCCAGAACACATACACCTCTAAACCCTCCCCAGAACACATACACCTCTAAACCCTCCCCAGAACACATACACCTCTAAACCCTCCCCAGAACACATACACCTCTAAACCCTCCCCAGAACACATACACCTCTAAACCCTCCCCAGAACACATACACCTCTAAACCCTCCCCAGAACACATACACCTCTAAACCCTCCCCAGAACACATACCTCTCTAAACCCTCCCCAGAACACATACCTCTCTAAACCCTCCCCAGAACACATACCTCTCTAAACCCTCCCCAGAACACATACCTCTCTAAACCCTCCCCAGAACACATACACCTCTAAACCCTCCCCAGAACACATACACCTCTAAACCCTCCCCAGAACACATACACCTCTAAACCCTCCCCAGAACACATACACCTCTGAACCCTCCCCAGAACACATACATCTCTGAAACCTCCCCAGAACACATACACCTCTGAACCCTCCCCAGAACACATACTACTGGCTGTGTTGCCGACTTTGTAATCCCTCCATCAGGATGAACTCTACCGTTCAAAGGTTTGGGGTCACTAAGAAATGTCCTTATTTTTGAAAGAAACGCACTTTTTTTGTCCATTTAAAATAACATCAAATTGATCAGAAATGCAGTGTAGACATTGTTAATGTTGTAAATGACTATTGTAGCTGGAAACGGCAGATTTAAAAAAAATGAATATCTACATAGGCGTACAGAAGTCCATTATCAGCAACCATCACTCCTGTGTTCCAATGGCACGTTGTGGTAGCTAATCCAAGTTTATCATTTTAAAAGGCTAATTGATCATTAGAAAACCATTTTGCAATTGTTAGCACAGCTGAAAACTGTTCTGATTAAAGAAGCAATAAAACCGGCCTTCTTTAGACTAGTTGAGTATCTGTGCTTCTCAGCACAGAAAGAAATGTTTTTCTTTCAAAAACAAGGACATTTCTTAGTGACCCCAGACTGTTGAACGGTATGTGGAAGTCATTCTCACCAGGGCTAGATCGGGGAAACATTAGATGTATTATCTCTACCATACCTTTTATCATGCAGTTGTTGTTTCTGTTTAAATGTCCCTTACGTTGGAAAAAAAGGGTATTTCAGTTTTTTTTGCGTGTGTGTAAAGATTGAGTCACTCTCTCCCCATCCGGCAGGTTGCGTTCTGAGTAAAAGTCAATACCCTGAGTGGTGCTGCGGTGTTTGTTCAGACGACACACTGTTATCTGTGTGTGTGTGTGTGTGTGTGTGTGTGTGTGTGTGTGTGTGTGTGTGTGTGTGTGTGTGTGTGTGTGTGTGTGTGTGTGTGTGTGTGTGTGTGTGTGTGGGGGGCAGTCAACAAAGACTACGCATTCCATTTCCATGGCTCCCACAGAACTGGATAACTGTCCTGAAGACCCTGGTCAACATGGCTGATGCAGTGTTAGGGACTGATGCTGGTATGAAGACCCTGGTTAACATGGCTGATGCAGTGTTAGGGACTGATGCTAGTATGAAGACCCTGGTCAACATGGCTGATGCAGTATTAGGGACTGAGGCTAGTATGAAGACCCTGGTCAACATGGCTGATGCAGTGTTAGGGACTGAGGCTAGTATGAAGACCCTAGTCAACATGGCTGATGCAGTGTTAGGGACTGAGGCTAGTATGAAGACCCTGGTCAACATGGCTGATGCAGTGTTAGGGACTGAGGCTAGTATGAAGACCCTGGTCAACATGGCTGATGCAGTGTTAGGGACTGAGGCTAGTATGAAGACCGTGGTCAACATGGCTGATGCAGTGTTAGGGACTGATGCTGGTATGAAGACCCTGGTCAACATGGCTGATGCAGGGAGGGCAGTGTTAGGGACTGATGCTGGTATGAAGCTGTCCTGAAGACCCTGGTCAACATGGCTGATGCAGGGAGGGCAGTGTTAGGGACTGATGCTGGTATGAAGACCCTGGTCAACATGGCTGATGCAGTGTTAGGGACTGATGCTAGTATGAAGACACTGGTCAACATGGCTGATGCAGTGTTAGGGACTGATGCTGGTATGAAGCTGTACTGTAGACCCTGGTCAGCATGGCTGATGCAGTGTTAGGGACTGATGCTAGTATGAAGACCCTGGTCAACATGGCTGATGCAGTGTTAGGGACTGATGCTGGTATGAAGCTGTACTGTAGACCCTGGTCAGCATGGCTGATGCAGTGTTAGGGACTGATGCTAGTATGAAGCTGTACTGTAGATCCTGGTCAGCATGGCTGATGCAGTGTTAGGGACTGATGCTAGTATGAAGACCCTGGTCAGCATGGCTGATGCAGTGTTGGGGACTGATGCTAGTATGAATATGTACTGTAGACCCTGGTCAGCATGGCTGATGCAGTGTTAGGGACTGATGCTAGTATGAAGCTGTACTGTAGATCCTGGTCAGCATGGCTGATGCAGTGTTAGGGACTGATGCTGGTATGAAGCTGTACTGTAGATCCTGGTCAGCATGGCTGATGCAGGGAGGGCAGTGTTAGGGACTGATGCTAGTATGAAGATGTACTGTAGACCCTGGTCAGCATGGCTGATGCAGTGTTAGGGACTGATGCTGGTATGAAGCTGTACTGTAGATCCTGGTCAGCATGGCTGATGCTGGGAGGGCAGTGTTAGGGACTGATGCTTGTATGAAGACCCTGTCAACTGAAGACCCTGGTCAGACCCATGGCTGATGCAGGGAGGGCAGTGTTAGGGACTGATGCTGGTATGAAGACCCTGGTCAACATGGCTGATGCAGTGTTAGGGACTGATGCTGGTATGAATCTGTACTGAAGACCCTGGTCAGCATGGCTGATGCAGTGATAGGGATCCTGATGCTGGTATGAAGCTGTCCTGTAGATCCTGGTCAACATGGCTGATGCAGTGTTAGGGACTGATGCTGGTATGAAGCTGTCCTGTAGATCCTGGTCAGCATGGCTGATGCAGTGTTAGGGACTGATGCTAGTATGAAGCTGTCCTGTAGATCCTGGTCAGCATGGCTGATGCAGTGTTAGGGACTGATGCTGGTATGAAGACCCTGGTCAGCATGGCTGATGCAGGGAGGGCAGTGTTAGGGACTGATGCTGGTATGAATCTGTACTGAAGACCCTGGTCAGCATGGCTGATGCAGTGATAGGGACTGATGCTAGTATATGAAGCTGCTAGGCTGGTATGTTTGGCCGTCCCCTGCAAGGTGTCGATTGGTCAATCTCACACAGGGTCAAAGGTTAGGCTGGTTCTGTGGTGTCAACGGGCTGTAGAGCCCCTGAGAATGAAACACCAGGGAGTGTGACACTAGTCTGCACTGCAGACTACTTCTAGAGCTGCTAATAGACTAGCTGCTGTGACAGCTCACCCCTCACCTGTCTGTCCCCTGAATGAAGTGCTGTAATGATGTGTGTTGTGTTTGTGTAGGTGGTGAGATGTTCCGCAGTGCGCTGGGGAAGACCCTGGGCTTCGTGGGATACACCATCCAGTACGGCTGCGTCGCCCACTGTGCCTTTGAGTACATCGGAGAGTTTGTTGCGGTGTGTAGGATACTTTTCTCTCTGTGGCCATGGTCTGTGAATTCCCGAATAACAACTTCAATGTCTGTGAATATACCCACAGTGCTCTGGTCCTTCTATGGAGCCCACCATCACAAGCCACGACGTTGTCTTCTCAGAACGGTTGAGTCGCCATCTCTGCAGAATCGAGAAGTGAGTTTTAGTTTTCAACTTGAAATTCTCAAAGTTGGTAAAGTAAAACGTAGTTTACTCTGAGTGGTGTCTTTTTGCACCGTAACCCCTTGATGTTCTCCCTGATATCTGTGAATGACATCACACCCCATGGATCCTGTCTTCTCTGTCTGCAGTGGTGATATAGTCATCGCTAAGAGTCCATTTGATCCACATATGAACATCTGTAAAAGAGTCATCGGTTTGGAGGAGACAAAGTCTGCACCAGTGGCCCCTCGGATGTCTTCAAGACCCACCAATACGTAAGTATTCATCAACAGTCATGTCCCAGGACTCTCAGCCACATGTAAAGTATTCATCAACAGTCCCAGGACTCTCAGCCACATGTAAAGTATTCATCAACAGTCATGCCCCAGGACTCTCAGCCACATGTAAAGTATTCATCAACAGTCCCAGGACTCTCAGCCACATGTAAAGTATTCATCAACAGCCCCAGGACTCTCAGCCACATGTAAAGTATTCATCAACAGTCCCAGGACTCTCAGCCACATGTAAAGTATTCATCAACAGTCCCAGGACTCTCAGCCACATGTAAAGTATTCATCAACAGTCATGTCCCAGGACTCTCAGCTACATGTAAAGTATTCATCAACAGTCATGCCCCAGGACTCTCAGCCACATGTAAAGTATTCATCAACAGTCATGTCCCAGGACTCTCAGTATTCATCAACAGTCCCAGGACTCTCAGCTACATGTAAAGTATTCATCAACAGTCATGCCCCAGGACTCTCAGCCACATGTAAAGTATTCATCAACAGTCATGCCCCAGGACTCTCAGCCACATGTAAAGTATTCATCAACAGTCATGTCCCAGGACTCTCAGCTACATGTAAAGTATTCATCAACAGTCCCAGGACTCTCAGCCACATGTAAAGTATTCATCAACATTTAACATTACATTTACATTTAAGTCATTTAGCAGACGCTCTTATCCAGAGCGACTTACAAATTGGTGCATTCACCTTATGACATCCAGTGGAACAGCCACTTTACAATAGTGCATCTAAATCTTTTAAGGGGGGTGAGAAGGATTACTTTATCCTATCCTAGGTATTCCTTAAAGAGGTGGGGTTTCAGGTGTCTCCGGAAGGTGGTGATTGACTCCGCTGTCCTGGCGTCGTGAGGGAGTTTGTTCCACCATTGGGGGGCCAGAGCAGCGAACAGTTTTGACTGGGCTGAGCGGGAACTGTACTTCCTCAGTGGTAGGGAGGCGAGCAGGCCAGAGGTGGATGAACGAAGTGCCCTTGTTTGGGTGTAGGGCCTGATCAGAGCCTGGAGGTACTGAGGTGCCGTTCCCCTCACAGCTCCGTAGGCAAGCACCATGGTCTTGTAGCGGATGCGAGCTTCAACTGGAAACCAGTGGAGAGAGCGGAGGAGCGGGGTGACGTGAGAGAACTTGGGAAGGTTGAACACCAGACGGGCTGCGGCGTTCTGGATGAGTTGTAGGGGTTTAATGGCACAGGCAGGGAGCCCAGCCAACAGCGAGTTGCAGTAATCCAGATGGGAGATGACAAGTGCCTGGATTAGGACCTGTGCCGCTTCCTGTGTGAGGCAGGGTCGTACTCTGCGGATGTTGTAGAGCATGAACCTACAGGAACGGGCCACCGCCTTGATGTTAGTTGAGAACGACAGGGTGTTGTCCAGGATCACGCCAAGGTTCTTGGTGCTCTGGGAGGAGGACACAATGGAGTTGTCAACCGTGATGGCGAGATCATGGAACGGGCAGTCCTTCCCCGGGAGGAAGAGCAGCTCCGTCTTGCCGAGGTTCAGCTTGAGGTGGTGATCCGTCATCCACACTGATATGTCTGCCAGACATGCAGAGATGCGATTCGCCACCTGGTCATCAGAAGGGGGAAAGGAGAAGATTAATTGTGTGTCGTCTGCTTAGCAATGATAGGCGAGACCATGTGAGGTTATGACAGAGCCAAGTGACTTGGTGTATAGCGAGAATAGGAGAGGGCCTAGAACAGAGCTCTGGGGGACACCAGTGGTGAGAGCACGTGGTGAGGAGACAGATTCACGCCACGCCACCTGGTAGGAGCGACCTGTCAGGTAGGACGCAATCCAAGCGTGGGCTGCGCCGGAGACAGTCATGCCCCAGGACTCTCAGCCACATGTAAAGTATTCATCAACAGTCATGTCCCAGGACTCTCAGCCACATGTAAAGTATTCATCAACAGTCATGTCCCAGGACTCTCAGCTACATGTAAAGTATTCATCAACAGTCATGCCCCAGGACTCTCAGCCACATGTAAAGTATTCATCAACAGTCATGCCCCAGGACTCTCAGCCACATGTAAAGTATTCATCAACAGTCCCAGGACTCTCAGCCACATGTAAAGTATTCATCAACAGTCCCAGGACTCTCAGCTACATGTAAAGTATTCATCAACAGTCATGTCCCAGGACTCTCAGCCACATGTAAAGTATTCATCAACAGTCCCAGGACTCTCAGCCACATGTAAAGTATTAATCAACAGTTATGTCCCAGGACTCTCAGCCACATGTAAAGTATTCATCAACAGTCAAGCCCCAGGACTCTCAGCCACATGTAAAGTATTCATCAACAGTCATGTCCCAGGACTCTCAGCCACATGTAAAGTATTCATCAACAGTCATGTCCCAGGACTCTCAGCCACATGTAAAGTATTCATCAACAGTCATGTCCCAGGACTCTCAGCCACATGTAAAGTATTCATCAACAGTCCCAGGACTCTCAGCCACATGTAAAGTATTCATCAACAGCCCCAGGACTCTCAGCCACATGTAAAGTATTCTACCTTTAGTTTACCAGGTAAGAGTATTGAGAGCACATTTACAACAACGACCTGGAGAAGACTTTGACGAGGGCTTGACATGAGCCAGTAAAGCAATACATTCTGGATGAACGATTAAGCCTTGTCAAGACACTTCATGTTGTGTTTCAGATAGTCTCTCATTTCAGTCAATCATCTTCATAAGTAGCCAAACCCCTGTGTCTTCAACTCAATCCCAGTGTGTTCTGGGTGTTTAGATTCCAGACCAGGCACATCCATCTTGTGTCGTCAGTCCAAATATCATCCTTTGACAGCGACTGTATTTCCTCAGAGCCGTGGTTGTGGTGGAACCACTGTCATTGCATTCTTATTACTGCTCCCCCCCGGCCACGCCGCCCTCGGCCACCGCTCAGCCTGCCAATCTCTCTGAAGCCTGTTAGAGTTAGTGCCAACCGAGTGGACAGGTTGATGGGTGGGCTGAGGTGTTTGTGTTGTGTGTGTGTGTACACACACTCTCACATGAACAGTGGACGTATAGGTGAATGTAACCACACACAGGATGTGCTGGTGTCATCCAGGAAATGAAAGAAAGTCATTTTCCTCTGGGAACAGGTTTCATCTCTACACACAGGCAGTAAAGCTATATTGAACAGGTTTAATCTCTACACATGTCTTGGTCAAAGGTCTCAGCCTACAGATGTACTCTCTTAATTTGATCACTCTGTTGGTGTAGAAAATGCATACATGTTGTGTATTCAAGTTTTAAAACTTATTCTAATGTTTGCTATTCACACTTTAAAATGTCAGACTTGATTTACCCTTATTTAAAATGTATCAACCCATACAAAAATGTCCATGCATTTTTAATCCACATAATAATCCACATTTCCTGTTACTGCAGGATTATTTCCCTGCCGTGAGAAACTGGTCAAATTAAGATGGCAGATCGGTACCTCTGAAATGTGTCTCAGTGCAAGACATAGGTCAACAATGAATAAGACCAGACCAATCTCTGTAGGGTTTCCCCGTCAAAACACACACCAAAATGTCTGTCAACACAGTTGGTTGTGGTGTTAATGAAATAGAAGCCTTGTGTGACATAAGGCATCCCACCATGCATGTTTTTGTTTGTGTGCTATACCAGAGCCTGTCCTCACCTCCTCTTTCTTCTGACGGGCTGGCAGGTTCTTTCCTCCCACATTGATGATGAGGCGATGGACAAATTGGCTTGTCACCTCCTAGGAGTCTTTTCTACAGTATGTCTGCTGCATTGTCACAACAAAGACATTTGATCCATGATATGATGGTGGGTGTCTTTGAGAGAGACAGAGGGGGAGAGAGAGCCTTCAGAGTCTAAAGCTATCCCCTCCATGTTAGACAAAACACAGTACCTCAATGATATTAGTCTAATGATCAGAGCAGGGTGAGGCCTTAAACAGCACTACCTCAATCATGTTAGCTTAATGAGCGACTCAGGGTGAGGCCTTAAACAGCACTACCTCAATCATGTTATCTTAATGAGCGAAGCAGCGTGAGGCCTTAAACAGCACTACCTCAATCATGTTATCTTAATGAGCGACTCAGGGTGAGGCCTTAAACAGCACTACCTCAATCATGTTATCTTAATGAGTGACGCATGGTGAGGCCTTAAACAGCACTACCTCAATCATGTTAGCTTAATGAGCGACTCAGGGTGAGGCCTTAAACAGCACTACCTCAATCATGTTATCTTAATGAGTGACGCATGGTGAGGCCTTAAACAGCACTACCTCAATCATGTTAGCTTAATGAGCCAAGCAGGGTGAGGCCTTAAACAGCACTCTAAGCTAACATGATTGAGGTAGTGCTGTTAAACCTCACCTGAGTCGCTCATTAAGCTAACATGATTGAGGTAATGAGCCAAGCAGGGTGAGGTCTTAAACAGCACTACCTCAATCATGTTATCTTAATGAGCGACTCAGGGTGAGGCCTTAAACAGCACTACCTCAATCATGTTAGCTTAATGAGCCAAGCAGGGTGAGGCCTTAAACAGCACTACCTCAATCATGTTATCTTAATGAGCGACTCAGGGTGAGGCCTTAAACAGCACTACCTCAATCATGTTAGCTTAATGAGCCAAGCAGGGTGAGGCCTTAAACAGCACTACCTCAATCATGTTATCTTAATGAGCGAAGCAACGTGAGGCCTTAAACAGCACTACCTCAATCATGTTGTAGAGCATGGCGCTTAACGCCAGGGTAGTGGGTTCAATCCCGGGCGTAGAATGTATGCACACATGACTGTAAGTCGCTTTGGATAAAAGCGTCTGCTAAATGGCATATATTATTATTATTATTATATTATGTTATCTTAATGAGCGACTCAGGGTGAGGCCTTAAACAGCACTACCTCAATCATGTTATCTTAATGAGTGACGCATGGTGAGGCCTTAAACAGCACTACCTCAATCATGTTAGCTTAATGAGCGACTCAGGGTGAGGCCTTAAACAGCACTACCTCAATCATGTTATCTTAATGAGTGACGCATGGTGAGGCCTTAAACAGCACTACCTCAATCATGTTAGCTTAATGAGCCAAGCAGGGTGAGGCCTTAAACAGCACTCTAAGCTAACATGATTGAGGTAGTGCTGTTTAAGGCCTCACCCTGAGTCGCTCATTAAGCTAACATGATTGAGGTAATGAGCCAAGCAGGGTGAGGTCTTAAACAGCACTACCTCAATCATGTTATCTTAATGAGCGACTCAGGGTGAGGCCTTAAACAGCACTACCTCAATCATGTTAGCTTAATGAGCCAAGCAGGGTGAGGCCTTAAACAGCACTACCTCAATCATGTTATCTTAATGAGCGACTCAGGGTGAGGCCTTAAACAGCACTACCTCAATCATGTTAGCTTAATGAGCCAAGCAGGGTGAGGCCTTAAACAGCACTACCTCAATCATGTTATCTTAATGAGCGACTCAGGGTGAGGCCTTAAACAGTACTACCTCAATCATGTTATCTCAATGAGCGACTCAGGGTGAGGCCTTAAACAGCACTACCTCAATCATGTTAGCTTAATGAGCCAAGCAGGGTGAGGCCTTAAACAGCACTACCTCAATCATGTTATCTTAATGGCCTCAGGGTGAGGCCTTAAACAGCACTACCTCAATCATGTTAGCTTAATGAGCCAAGCAGGGTGAGGCCTTAAACAGCACTACCTCAATCATGTTATCTTAATGAGCGACTCAGGGTGAGGCCTTAAACAGCACTACCTCAATCATGTTATCTTAATGAGCGACTCAGGGTGAGGCCTTAAACAGCACTACCTCAATCATGTTATCTTAATGAGCGACTCAGGGTGAGGCCTGACCAGGCTGTTGAATGGCAGACTTCACTATCCAGGTGAGCTCAGCTTTCCCACCTTGACACGTCTCTGACAGGTACACATAGCCTCGCCCCCACCCCTTCAACCACCCAACCACAGAACAGGTTCCATCACTCCCTCTGAGTCCCATCACAACACAGCCGCCAGGTTGAGCTGAGATACGCCACTCAACCCTAAACCCTAGCTGGGCACACAGTCTGACTGGATGACTGGGCTGGCTGGAAGTGTGTTGTGGAAAGTAACAATGTCTGTTGATTATGGTTTGGCTGAGCGCTCTCATTCTGTTCTGGTGACTCAGTGTAGGGAGTTGGGAGAGGGCATGTCAGACTCGGAGCTTAGTGTCATGGAGAAGTAGGTAAACAGTTCATGAGGAGTGTTTGCTTCTCTGCCTGTCAATCATGCAGGTGCTTATCCTTGACATCCTCTCTACCTTCACTCAACACTGGTGTGTGATCCATAAATTAGTTTTCAGAGACTGCTGTGGTTATGATGGCCTGCGGTGAGCTTGCAGGTGTTTAATCAGAGAAGAAGAGTTCCACCAACTATGACTGGGGACAGAATTTGTCTACCTCGTTCCAATACCTCCAGTATCATACCCCTAGGTAATAACCAGATCTATTTGAACATCCCGTGCAGGTAAAATGAAAGGAGAGGTTAGTTCTACCCTCTGGTTAAGTTAGGGTTCAAGAGGAGAACGTCAGGGACATCCGTTTCTACAAATGAGAGTCTGGCCTCTCTTTACACCATCCCAGTCATAATAAAATGTACGTTTCTGACATGTGTTAACATGCAAGGTGATGTGTGAACCCTCGGTCTTTCACCACCATAATATATGTTTCAGAGGAGTAACTTTGCAATACCCTGTCTGTGGCTAGAGACTCCATGTGGAATGTTCTCTACAGGGTCATTAGTTTGATGCTCAGAATCAATCAGAGCTTTGGTGTTTGTGTGTCTGTGTATTTGTTGATCACTCTTGATTGACTCGCAGCAGATCGATCTAAATTTATTGACCTTGTTAGTAGTGGACAGAATGGAGTCTAGATCCTGAATAGAGTTGACCTATACCTTGATGTTGGATTAGTTAGGTAGTTCCTCCGAACCTTCACTCCATGGGCCCTAAGCTTTAACCACCACTAATGTATCCTACCTAGTGTTTGCTGAACTCTGAGGCAGTGTAATGGACTCAGATTAGACCTTCTGCTAGCCTAAAAAGCCCTTTCGGTAACGTTTCTATGGACACTTGAACCCGCTTTGAAACCAGAAGTAGTCTGAACCTGTGTTCAAGCAGCCGCCCCTTTTGTGTCTCCTAAAACATAGATGAGCGTGCCTACCGACAGGGTCGTGTTGATGATATTACAGCCCTGACTTTCTGAGCAGGACAAAGGCAGTGAGTCAGTCTAAGATGGAGGCTGAGGCTGGAGCATAGCAGGGGCTTATGGTCCAGCAGATGACAAACGGCACCGGCGTTCCTCTCTGGTCTCCGTGTGCTTGGGAGCAGCCATATGTTGCCATGCTACTGAGGGGTAATGGTGGGAATGCAGCAGGCTGACATATGCTTCTCAGATGACATTGGTTTGTGTCGTCGTTGTTCTTGGGGGCCGAGTTGTTTACCTCGTGTTAGGTCAATATATCACGATTAGTGTCGGCTCATCTGGCTCGTCTATGGAATATGAAACGCAACACAATGCATAGGTTAATACTGCATAAGGATTCTGGATGTTGGGACGATTGCGATACGATGGACGCACACAATTGGAATCAAGACATCAGTGTTTGCGTCCCCCCCCCCACCCTCTGATAATGTTCTCATCTGATTTCATCTCCCTCTCCTTTTCTCCCCAAGACCTTGTTCATTAAAAAGTTAGGCAACACAAACACAGTTGCAGATTGTGATGCCCATTATGACAATATAATGTGTTGTTTATCCTGTCTTCACATATAGGAGGGACGAGGAACTTAATTAGGGCCTTGACAAGATTATTCTAGTAAAGTGATGAGATGAATCATAATTGGTGTCACTGTGGATTAGCGCTCGCTCCGATTGGCCACCCCACTGGCAGCTCGGGCCTCACTAATGGAGACTAGTGGACGATTCAGACTGAAAATCTTCAGCCCTGGCCCTCTCTCTCTCTCCCCCTCTATATCTCCCTTGGTAAGAGGGGTTAGATCTCAGCCAACAGCCTAATGGCCCCTTTTGAAGTCCCACTAAATCCCCTGACCCTGCCCCCGTTACACATGACCCCTTGCTCCTATGGCCATCCGAGGCTAAAGGAGGACAGACCAGGGGTTGACGTTAAGTTGGGGTGAGGGAAGGTGGGGGGGGGGGATGTTCAGTTGGGCGAGGCGGCTGAGGTGGGCTCTCTACATAATGGTGGGTGGAGGGTGCTGGCGCTGTATTGTCTCACTCCTTCATGTAAACAAAGTTTAAAAGCTAGGTAAGGGAATGGTGTTGTTTACAGTATAACTGGCTGTTGCAGTCATCGTGGAACAAATTCAATATTTTCTATCGTTGTGTTTTTTCCTGTGTCATCCCGTGGGTGTGCGTCTTGCTGTGGGTGTGCGTCTTGCCGTGGGGGTGTGTCTTGCCGTGGGGTGTGTCTAGGTTCCAAAAGGGCACGTGTGGCTGGGGGGATAATCTTGAATTCCACAGACTCCAGGAGGGCCCAGTTCCCTATGCCCTGATTCTAGGTGTCTGCTTAAAAGGAGGGGAACATCGCCGGACCCATCTGACATTCATTAGAGTTAGTATAATGGTCTGCATAAAGAGTTAGTAGAATGCTCTGGTCTGTATAAAGAGTTAGTAGAATGCTCTTGTCTGTGTAAAGAGTTAGTAGAATGCTCTTGTCTGTGTAAAGAGTTAGTAGAATGTTCTGGTCTGTATAAAGAGTTAGTAGAATGCTCTGGTCTGTGTAAAGAGTTAGTAGAATGTTATGGTCCCTAAAGAGTTAGTAGAATCTGGTCTGTATAAAGAGTTAGTAGAATGCTCTGGTCTGTATAAAGAATGTTCTGGTCTGTATAGTTAGAGAATGCTCTGGTCTGTGTAAAGAGTTAGTAGAACCCATCTCTGGTCTGTATAAAGAGTTAGTAGAATGCTCTGGTCTGTGTAAAGAGTTAGTAGAATGTTCTGGTCTGTATAAAGAGTTAGTATAAAGAGTTAGTAGAATGTTCTGGTCTGTATAAAGAGTTAGTAGAATGCTCTGGTCTGTGTAAAGAGTTAGTAGAATGTTCTGGTCTGTATAAAGAGTTAGTAGAATGCTCTGGTCTGTGTAAAGAGTAGTAGAATGTTCTGGTCTGTATAAAGAGTTAGTAGAATGCTCTGGTCTGGTCTAGAATGTCTGTGTAAAGAGTTAGTAGAATGTTCTGGTCTGTATAAAGAGTTAGTAGAATGTCTCTGGTCTGTATAAAGAGTTAGTAGAATGCTCTGGTCTGTGTAAAGAGTTAGTAGAATGCTCTGGTCTGTATAAAGAGTTAGTAGAATGCTCTGGTCTCTGTAAAGAGTTAGTAGAATGCTCTGGTCTGTGTAAAGAGTTAGTAGAATGCTCTGGTCTCTGTAAAGAGTTAGTAGAATGCTCTGGTCTCTGTAAAGAGTTAGTAGAATGCTCTGGTCTCTGTAAAGAGTTAGTAGAATGCTCTGGTCTCTGTAAAGAGTTAGTAGAATGCTCTGGTCTCTGTAAAGAGTTAGTAGAATGCTCTGGTCTCTGTAAAGAGTTAGTAGAATGCTCTGGTCTCTGTAAAGAGTTAGTAGAATGCTCTGGTCTGTATAGAGAGAAATCTGTGCCACGTTTACGATATCACAGCCTCCTTTTGTCTTTGCCCATGGCCATGGTGAAATATGAAATGCCTTGCACTGAAATTGATTGTAGGTTTTGCTCTGCCTGGATTCAAAATATTCCTTATTCCCCATTCTGTGGCAAGTTGAGTAAATGCAAACACTCAAACAAGTTGGAAGTTCAAGACAGATCTGTCTCGTAGACCAAGGCCTGGGCTATTGTCTAGCTGTCCATTTTGCTGTGTTGTCATGTCACTGGATGTCATAGCAACCATGACCCTGGAAACAGGTCAGACAACCTTCTGTCCGTTTGACTGGACAGCAGCCGTCCACTGGGGGCCCAATGACGAGACCTGACGACAGTTTTATGAAGTCTCATACATCATTTAAATCCACGTTACCAAGCGTATCCAGGAAGTGAGGATGTTGGAACAGTCATGATAAACACATTATGTAATGGATAAATGTTGTTTGTTCTTCTTTTACGAGAGCCCTAGTACCCTTTTAACCCAACGTCTTCTGTCTTCTCCTTTGTTTGTTATGGTGTTTTTCTCTCTTTCCAGCTCTGGCCTCTACATCATGTTGGTGCCCTCAACCAAAGTCCCACAGGACGAGTCGTAAAAAGGAGTGACTGAGTCTACTGATCTGTGTACATGCATCATTTTGTAATATTTTCTAATTAAAGGCATATTTATCTTGAAGAATTTTGTCCCTCTCAGTTTGACTGACAATTTGAGTTCATTTGGGTTGAATTGTAGGGTGTGTTTTTGTCAAATGTGAAAATCCATGGATAGTTGATCTGCAGGTCGATAACGTACCAGGCATAGTAATCTGGGGGTTCCAGTGTGTTGGCAGGAGCAGCACCCTGCTCTGTAGGAACAGCGTCACGTGAGGAGAGATTTAAACTGTGCCTCTCTGGAGCTGCTAGTGGTAGAGAGGAGGAGAAGGAGAGACTTGTTGCTCTCACACTCCACTTTGGTATGATTTTGGACTAACAGAAGAACTCATCTCTGACCCAGCTAACTCAACAGATTACAGTGAATAGCTGAAATCCAGCATCCAAGAAGTAGAGGCCATTCATTTAAATCAGTTGAATTGTCCTGGAATGGATGTCTTCTGCCACTGTAGATCTGAGATGCCTATTTTTAGAATCTCTACGTGTATAATTGACTGGCCTACAATGCAGGGCGTGCTGTATGTATCATCCCTGACAGACATGGAAAATGGGGGTCAGGAAGGATCAAAGACGCTCAACATCTACAAAGGAATACAAAAAGTGTTATTCATTTCAACTTTACCTTTTCTCACTGTTGTGGTAAAACAAAAGCTTTTCTTGGCGATTAATATTTCATTGGGCCAACAAGGCAATTGGACAAATGTTAACATTTCCCATTTAGCCATTCAATATTTATAAGCACTTAGTAAGGCAAAGCTCACAACTGAATAGTAGTGTATACACTCTACACTACTATTCTATTGATGTGGGGAGGAAGAGAGATGTTTGGCATTTTGGGGAATGCTTTGCAATCTGTGTGACGACAAGTTTTCAGGGTCAACTGCAAATACACAAAATATCTTTCAATATCAAACCTGTAACATGTGCAGTCCGCCAGAACAACGTGCTCTCCATCAGCCACTGAGAACAACGTGCTCTCCATCAGCCGCTGAGAACAACGTGCTCTCCATCAGCCGCTGAGAACAACGTGCTCTCCATCAGCCGCTGAGAACAACGTGCTCTCCATCAGCCCCTGAGAACAACGTGCTCTCCATCAGCCGCTGAGAACAACGTTTCCATCAGCCGCTGAGAACAACGTGCTCTCCATCAGCCCTGAGAACAACGTGCTCTCCATCAGCCCCTGAGAACAACGTGCTCTCCATCAGCCGCTGAGAACAACGTGCTCTCCATCAGCCCCTGAGAACAATCCATCAGCCGCTGAGAACAACGTGCTCTCCATCAGCCGCTGAGAACAACGTGCTCTCCATCAGCCGCTGAGAACAACGTGCTCTCCATCAGCCGCTGAGAACAACGTGCTCTCCATCAGCCGCTGAGAACAACGTGCTCTCCATCAGCCCCTGAGAACAACGTGCTCTCCATCAGCCGCTGAGAACAACGTGCTCTCCATCAGCCGCTGAGAACAACGTGCTCTCCATCAGCCGCTGAGAACAACGTGCTCTCCATCAGCCGCTGAGAACAACGTGCTCTCCATCAGCCGCTGACAATATGACTGCAAACAGTGCATTCGGAAAGTACTCAGATCCCTTAACCTTTACCACATTTTGTTACATTACAGCCTTATTATTTCCTCCTCAAAAACAGGTTTTTAGAAATGTTTGCAAATGTATTTTTTTTAAACATCACATTTACGTATGTTTTCAGACCATTTACTCAGTACTTTGTTGAAGCACCTTTGCCAGCGATTACAGACTCAGGTCTTCTTGGGTATGACGATACAAGCTTGGCACATCTGTATTTGGGGAGTTTCTCCCATTCTTCTCTATAGATCCCCTCAAGCTCTGTCTGGTTGGATGGAAACTTCGCTGCACAGCTATTTTCAGGTCTCTCCAGAGATGTCTGATCGGGTTCAAGTCCGGGCTCTGGCTGGGCCACTCAAGGACATTGAGATTTGTCCCAAAGCCACTCCTGCTGTATATTTAGGGCTGTTGTCCTGTTGGAAGGTGAACCTTCAACCCAGTCTGAAGTCCTGAGCGCTCTGGAGCAGGTTTTCATCAAGGATCTCTCTGTACTTTGCTCCATTCATCTTTCCCTCGATCCTGACTAGTCTCCCAGTCCCTGCCACTGAAAAACATCCCCACAGCATGATGCTATGGCCTTATATAGACAGATGTGTGCCTTTCCAAATCCCATCTAATCAATTGAATTTACCACAGGTGGACTCCAATCAAGTTGTAGAAACATCTCAAGGATGATCAATGGAAACAGGATGCACCTGAGCTCAGTTGAGTCTCATAGCAAAAGGTCTGAATACCTATGTAAATAAGGTATATGTATATGGAGATATTTGTTTTTTTATTTGAAATTATTTAGCAAAAAATGTTTTAAACCTGTGTTTGTTTTGTCATAATGGGGTATTGTGTGTAGATTGATGAGTTATGTTTTTATTTTTTATCCGTTTAAGAATAAGGCTGTAACGTAACAAAATGTGGAAACCATCAAGGGGTCTGAATACTTTCTGAAGGCCCTGTATGTTCTGCAGTACAAATGCACCTATTTAACACGATGCAGCCAAATATATTATTAAACACATTTTCCTCAACAACAATGATTTGGTTTGTCAAGAGGTGAACTAGGACTGTATGTAACTCAACTGTCAGTCAAGCAGGATCTTTATGACACCAGTGTAAAGACTGTCTTACTGGGCTGGCTCCTCCACAAGGCCGTCTTCAGCAGTAGTTCAGAGCCCACTGTGTATCCTGCTTAGACAGCCCTGACCTAAGGACATGACGGCGTTCTCATACACCTAGTAAAGCAGCTCAGCTGGTCACTCTCCAGAAGAGAGGGCCTCTCCTCCTCACAGTTCCCCAGGGGCTGTGAGGGCCAGACGGCTGCCCGTCCCTGTCCAGCTGCCTCATCTGTCTGGCGGGGATGTAGGGTCAGAAACTGGCTTTCTGTGACACTGAATTCTCTGCTTGAGTGTGATCGTGCCTCCTGGGAGGGCCGATCGTGTGTTTGTGTGCGTGACATCATTTGCATATGTGTGTGTATACATGTTTTATTTACAGTAGCGGAGAGGGTTTGGCTTGAAGCACATCTATTTTCCCTATTTTAACTTCATCTGCTGTGTGTCAACACAGTGCCAGTGTCCAAGTGAAATGCTGACACAGGGAATCTGTTTATATTTTTATAACCTAGTGCCCCATAGAGGGAGCTCACTGTGCTTCTGCTGCTTGAGGACTAGAGTGAGAATAGCACTGTGTTCTGCTGCACAAGCAATGGTGGATACTGTAACCTTGGGGATTAGCTCCCACAGATGGTGGATACTGTAACCTTGGGGATTAGCTCCCACAGATGGTGGATACTGTAACCTTGGGGATTAGCTTCCACAGATGGTGGATACTGTAACCTTGGGGATTAGCTCCCACAGATGGTGGATACTGTAACCTTGGGGATTAGCTTCCACAGATGGTGGATACTGTAACCTTGGGGATTAGCTCCCACAGATGGTGGATACTGTTACCTTGGGGATTAGCTTCCACAGATGGTGGATACTGTAACCTTGGGGATTAGCTCCCACGGATACATGATGAGCATATAACTAGGCATATAACACCTAATTTACTACTAGGAGATCATTCCTGTCTACCTTCAACAGTTTAAATTGAATTCCACCACGTGAAATACAGACATGCAATTCCATATGAACTGTAAAGTGATAACCACAATTGATCTCTATTTAATGGCAAAGTCCCAAAGATGCACACTTTATTTAATGAAGTTGAATCCCAGCAATGACACCCACTCACATAATTACTGAAGAGATGACGGGGCAGAGATGTACCTCACATAATCACTGATGAGATGAAAGAGAGAGAGATCCAGAGAGAGAGAGGTCCAGAGAGAGAGAGGTCCAGAGAGAGAGAATTAGATCCAGAGAGAGAGATCCAGAGAGAGAGGTCCAGAGAGAGAGAGAGGTCCAGAGAGAGGAGGGGTCCAGAGAGAGAGGTCCAGAGAGAGAGGTCCAGAGAGAGAGATAGAGAGAGGCAGAGAGAGAGATCCAGAGAGAGAGAGATCCAGAGAGAGAGAGGGGTCCAGAGAGAGAGAGGTCCAGAGAGAGAGATCAGGTCAGAGAGAGAGATCCAGAGAGAGAGAGTCCACCAGTGAGAGAGGTCCAGACAGCAATTCCAGAGAGAGTCCAGA
The DNA here is from genome assembly GCF_021184085.1 of Oncorhynchus gorbuscha. Taxonomy (NCBI): domain Eukaryota; kingdom Metazoa; phylum Chordata; class Actinopteri; order Salmoniformes; family Salmonidae; genus Oncorhynchus; species Oncorhynchus gorbuscha. The sequence goes on from NW_025747248.1 coordinate 23,796, forward strand.
GAGAGAGGATCCAGAGAGAGAGCAAAGTCCAGAGAGAGAGAGGTCCAGAGAGAGAGAGGTCCAGAGAGAGAGAGGGGTCAGAGAGAGAGGTCCAGAGAGAGAGATCAGAGAGAGAGGTCCAGAGAGAGAGAGAAGTCCAGAGAGAGAGGTCCAGAGAGAGAGAGGTCCAGAGAGAGAGATCCAGAGAGAGAGAGGTCCAGAGAGAGAGAGAGGTCCAGAGAGAGAGAGGTCCAGAGAGAGGTCCAGAGAGAGAGAGGTCCAGAGAGAGAGTCCAGAGAGAGAGAGGTCCAGAGAGAGAGAGGTCCAGAGAGAGAGAGGTCCAGAGAGAGAGGTCCAGAGAGAGAGAGAGGTCCAGAGAGAGAGAGATCCAGAGAGAGAGAGGGGTCCAGAGAGAGAGAGGTCCAGAGAGAGAGAGGTCCAGAGAGAGGTCCAGAGAGAGGAGGTCTAGAGAGAGAGAGGTCCAGAGAGAGAGAGGTCCAGAGAGAGAGGATCCAGAGAGAGAGGTCCAGAGAGAGAGAGGTCCAGAGAGAGAGGTCCAGAGAGAGAGAGGTCCAGAGAGAGAGAGGTCCAGAGAGAGAGAGGTCCAGAGAGAGAGAGGTCCAGAGAGAGAGAGGTCCAGAGAGAGAGGTCCAGAGAGAGAGGTCCAGAGAGAGAGAGAGGTCCAGAGAGAGAGAGAAGTCCAGAGAGAGAGGTCCAGAGAGAGAGAGGTCTAGAGAGAGAGAGGTCCAGAGAGAGAGAGGTCCAGAGAGAGAGAGAGGTCCAGAGAGAGAGATCCAGAGAGAGAGAGGTCCAGAGAGAGAGAGAAGTCCAGAGAGAGAGGTCCAGAGAGAGAGAGGTCTAGAGAGAGAGAGGTCCAGAGAGAGAGAGGTCCAGAGAGAGAGAGAGGTCCAGAGAGAGAGAGAGGTCCAGAGAGAGAGAGGTCCAGAGAGAGAGAGAGGTCCAGAGAGAGAGAGAGATCCAGAGAGAGAGAGGGGTCCAGAGAGAGAGAGGGGTCCAGAGAGAGAGGGGTCCAGAGAGAGAGAGAGGTCCAGAGAGAGAGAGGTCCAGAGAGAGAGAGGTCAGAGAGAGAGAGGTCTAGAGAGAGAGAGGTCTAGAGAGAGAGAGGTCTACAGAGAGACAGAGAGAGAGAGATCCAGAGAGAGAGGGGTCCAGAGAGAGAGAGATCCAGAGAGAGAGGTCCAGAGAGAGAGAGGTCCAGAGAGAGAGGTCCAGAGAGAGAGAGAGGTCCAGAGAGAGAGAGGTCCAGAGAGAGAGAGGTCCAGAGAGAGAGAGGTCCAGAGAGAGGTCCAGAGAGAGAGAGGTCCAGAGAGAGAGAGGTCCAGAGAGAGAGAGGTCCAGAGAGAGAGGTCCAGAGAGAGAGAGGTCCAGAGAGAGAGAGGTCCAGAGAGAGAGAGGTCCAGAGAGAGAGAGGTCCGGAAAGAAAGAGAGTTCCAGAAAGAGAGAGAGTTCCAGAAAGAGAGAGAGGTCCGGAAAGAGAGTTCCAGAAAGAGAGAGATCCAGAGAGCGATCTGGAGAGAGAGCGATCCGGAGAGAGAGAGGCCCAGAGAGAGAGAGGTCCAGAGAGAGCGATCCGGAGAGAGAGCGGTCCAGAGAGAGAGCGGTCCAGAGAGAGAGAGGTCCAGAGAGAGAGAGGTCCAGAGAGAGAGGTCCAGATAGAGAGGTCCAGATAGAGAGGTCCAGAGAGAGAGAGGTCCAGAGAGAGAGGTCCAGAGAGAGAGAGGTCCAGAGAGAGGTCCAGAGAGAGAGAGGTCCAGAGAGAGAGAGGTCCAGAGAGAGGTCCAGAGAGAGAGAGGTCCAGAGAGAGAGAGGTCCAGAGAGAGAGGTCCAGAGAGAGAGAGGTCCAGAGAGAGAGAGGTCCAGAGAGAGAGAGAGGTCCAGAGAGAGAGAGGTCCAGAGAGAGAGGTCCAGAGAGAGAGAGGTCCAGAGAGAGAGAGAGGTCCAGAGAGAGAGAGGTCCAGAGAGAGAGAGGTCCAGAGAGAGAGGTCCAGAGAGAGAGAGGTCCAGAGAGAGAGAGGTCCAGAGAGAGAGAGGTCCAGAGAGAGAGAGGTCCAGAGAGAGAGAGGTCCAGAGAGAGAGAGGGGTCCAGAGAGAGAGAGGTCCAGAGAGAGAGAGGTCCAGAGAGAGAGAGAGGTCCAGAGAGAGAGAGAGGTCCAGAGAGAGAGAGAGGTCCAGAGAGAGAGAGGTCTAGAGAGAGAGAGGTCTAGAGAGAGAGAGGAGAGAGAGAGAGAGAGATCCAGAGAGAGAGGGGTCCAGAGAGAGAGAGGTCCAGAGAGAGAGAGGTCCAGAGAGAGAGAGGTCCAGAGAGAGAGAGGTCCAGAGAGAGAGGTCCAGAGAGAGAGAGGTCCGGAAAGAGAGAGAGAGAGAGAGAGTCCAGAGAGAGAGGTCCGGAGAGAGAGTTCCAGAGAAGAGAGAGATCCAGAGAGGTTCTGGAGAGAGAGAGAGAGGTCCAGAGAGAGAGAGGCCCAGAGAGAGAGAGGCCCAGAGAGAGAGAGGTCCAGAGAGAGAGAGGTCCAGAGAGAGAGGTCCAGAGAGAGAGAGGAGAGGTCCAGAGAGATCCAGAGAGTCCAGAGAGAGGTCCAGAGAGAGAGAGGTCCAGAGAGAGAGAGGTCCAGAGAGAGAGAGGTCCAGAGAGAGAGAGGTCCAGAGAGAGAGAGGTCCAGAGAGAGAGAGGTCCAGAGAGAGAGAGAGGTCCAGAGAGGTCCAGAGAGAGAGGTCCAGAGAGAGAGAGGTCCAGAGAGAGAGAGGTCCAGAGAGAGAGAGAGAGAGAGAGAGGTCCAGAGAGAGAGAGGTCCAGAGTGAGAGAGGTCCAGAGAGAGAGAGGTCCCAGAGAGAGGTCCAGAGAGAGGAGAGGTCCAGAGAGAGAGAGAGGTCCAGAGAGAGAGAGAGGTCCAGAGAGAGGTCCAGAGAGAGGTCCAGAGGAGAGAGAGAGAGAGGTCCAGAGAGAGAGAGAGGCCCAGAGAGAGAGAGGTCCCAGAGAGAGAGGTCCAGAGAGAGAGAGGTCCAGAGAGAGAGGCCCAGAGAGAGAGAGGCCCAGAGAGAGAGAGGCCCAGAGAGAGAGGTCCAGAGAGAGAGGTCCAGAGAGAGAGGTCCAGAGAGAGAGAGAGGTCCAGAGAGAGATCCAGAGAAATCCAGGAGGAGACAGAGAGTGGAGATCTGAGACAAATAGATCAATCTCTCAAACAATTAGAACCAGGAGGGAGGTCAAGGCCAGAGACAATCTGTTTCAAATAGTTATCAGACATTGCTCTTTGTGTAAATAGTCTTATTTGCCCTGTGGCCATATCACTCTTATAGCAACACAGGGGACAACTGCTCCAGTCAGTCTACAAATCCTTTCTCCCTCTTTATCTCTTTCCTTCTCTCTATCCCTATCATCTCTGTTACCCCCTCCTCATCCCTATCTTCTCCTTCTTTATCTCTATTTCCTTCTCCATCCCACCCCTCATCTCTGTTACCCCTCTCTTTCTCATCCCTTTCTCCCTCTTTATCTCTTTCCTTCTCTCTATCCCACCCCTCATCTCTGTTACCCCTCCTCTTTCTCATCCCTATCTTCTCCTCTTTATCTCTTTCCTTCTCTCTATCCCACCCCTCATCTCTGTTACCCCTCCTCTTTCTCATCCCTATCTTCTCCTTCCCCTCCTCTCCTTTAGCTGATGAGGGAATCACTCCTTTCATTAACAAATCCTTTCAGGTTCTTCTTTTAATCACTCTTCTGTTAGAGCTTCTTAATTAAGACTTCACAGTCCTGTTTGAACACAGCAGATTTCAGCTCTGTGTGTGTGTGCGTGCGTGTTCCCGCCTGTGTCGAGGGGCGAACATCAGAACAGAGGAGTTACACTTCTGTTGTCAGTTTGAAGTTGCTCACACACACACACACACACATACACCGACGTCCCAAACACACACACACTCAGGCAGCCCCAGAGATCCATACCAGACAGATGGTGTTGGTGTGCTCAGGGATGGGTGGGATGTCTGGTTGTTGTGATCAGACACACACAAGGTTGTCTTCTCACAGCCCACTGATCAAAGCAGCAGCACAACACAAACACTGTCTTAATCAAGCACAGCTAAAGTTGGGAAATGTCATGAAAAGCTGAAATGCTGAAACACAAGGAAGAGCATTCCAAATATACCATATTTACAAAAGTATGTGGACACCCCTTCAAATTAGTGAATTCGGCTATTTCATGTCGCTGACAGGTGTACGAAGAGCTCAGTGACTTTCATTGTGGCACCGTCACAGGATACCATCTTTCCAACAAGTCAGTTTGTAAAATGTCTGCCCTGCTAGAGCTGCCCTGGTCAACTGTAAGTGCTGTTATTGTGAAGTGGAAACATCTAGGAGCAACAACGGCTCAGCCGTGAAGTGGTAGGCCACATACGCTCACATAACCGCTGAGTGCTTAACAGCATAGCGCGCAAAAACCGCCTGCCCTCAGTTGCAACACTGACTACTGAGTTCCCAACTGCCTCTGGAAGCAACATCAGCACAATAACTGTTCGTCGGGATCTTCGTGAAATGGGTTTCCATGGCTGAGCAGCGGCACACAAGCCTAAGATCACCATGTGCAATGCCAAGCATCGGCTGGAGGGGTGTAAATCCTCGCCGGCATTGGACTCTGGAGCAGTGGAAACGTGTTCTCTGGAGTGATGAATCACGCTTTGCCCTCTGGCAGTCCGACGGACTAATCTGGGTTTGTCAGATGCCAGGAGAACGCTATCTGTTCGAATGCATAGTGCCAACTGTAAAGTTTGGTGGAGGAGGAATAGTGGTCTGGGGCTGTTTTTATGGTTCGGGCTAGGCCCCTTAGTTACAGTGAAGGGAAATCTTAACACTACAGTATACAGTGACATTCTAGACGATTCTGTACTTCCAACTTTGTGGCAACAGCTTGGGGAAGGCCCTTTCCTGTTTCAGCATGACAATGCCCTTGTGCACAAAGCGAGGTCCATACAGATATAGGTGTGGAAGAACTTAACTGGCCTGCACAGATCCCCGACCTCAACCCCATCGAACACTTTTGTGATGAATTGGAACGGCGACTGCGAGCCAGGCCTAACCGCCCAACATCAGTGCCAGACCTCACTAATGCTCTTGTGGCTGAATGGAAGCAAGTCCCCGCAGCAATGTTCCAACATCTAGTGGAAAGCCTTCCCAGAAGAGTGGAGGCTGTTATAGCAGCAAAGGGGGGGAACCAACTCCAATATTAATGTCCATGATTTTGGAATGAGATGTTCGAGGAGCAGGTGTCCTCTTACTGTTGGGTCATGTAGTGTAGTTTTAACATAGAATAGATTCATTCTTTTTAAATGCATTTTAATAACTACATGATGCAAACTTCTTCTGTCTGTTGTTGTTTCAATAGGACGTCGGCAAAGTGAGCCACAAAGTGAGCCTGATGACAGCGTCTATATAGCAGGTATGGGAAACTCTGGTCCTCAGGTGGTGTCACACTTTTGCCCCAGCCCCTTCTAACACACCTGACTCCAATAATCAACTAATCAAGATCTTCAGTTTAGAATGTAATTAGTTTAATCAGCTGTGTGACATCACTCCGGCACTCGAGGACTGGAGTTGCCCATCCCAGGTCTATAGTAGTTGGACATATAACATGGAGAGACAATAGGTGCTAATCATTTCCCTAATGCAATATCTAATGCAGAAGCTTTTCCTTTGAAATAGTCTTCCATCCAGCATGGTACATGTTCCTGTCACAGCTGGTGTTTCCCCCCTAAAGGCAGTCAACACTATTTGTACATCTCCTAATGTTGGGATGTACTGTGTGTGTGTGTGGGGGGGGGGAGTCCTAATGGAAAGCTATGGGACCTGTATCTGCAGGGCATGAAGGGGAGGGGCGAAGGGGGAGGGATGAAGGGGGGGGGTGAAGGGGGGCGATGGCAGCCTTGGTCTGACATGCCTGACCTATATACCCCCACTCGCACAAAACACACACATACACACACACACACTGACTAGAACACACACATGCACTATCTCATGCGCATACATACACACACACTTTGCTAAGAAAGTGTTTTCTGTAGTAGAGGGAAAGAATACAACCCTCTCATCTGGGACACCACTCCTGTTTTAAGGGTTTCTTCTTCTCTCTGCTCTGTTTCGGAGGATTGGCCTTGTATATATCTCTCTCTCTTTCTTTCTCTGCTCTGTTTCGGAGGATTGGCCTTGTATATATATCTCTCTCTCTCTCTCTCTCTCTCTGCTCTGTTTCGGAGGATTGGCCTTGTATATATCTCTCTCTCTCTCTCTCTCTCTCTCTGCTCTGTTTCGGAGGATTGGCCTTGTATATATCTCTCTCTCGCTCTCTCTTTCTCTGCTCTGTTTTGGAGGATTGGCCTTGTATATAACTCTCTTTCTCTGCTCTGTTTCGGAGGATTGGCCTTGTATATAACTCTCTCTCTCTTTCTCTGCTCTGTTTCGGAGGATTGGCCTTGTATATAACTCTCTCTCTTTCTCTGCTCTGTTTCGGAGGATTGGCCTTGTATATAACTCTCTCTCTCTGCTCTGTTTCGGAGGATTGGCCTTGTATATAACTCTCTCTCTCTCTGCTCTGTTTCGGAGGATTGGCCTTGTATATCTCTCTCTCTCTCTTTCTCTGCTCTGTTTCGGAGGATTGGCCTTGTATATATCTCTCTCTCTCTCTTTCTCTGCTCTGTTTTGGAGGATTGGCCTTGTATATAACTCTCTCTCTCTCTTTCTCTGCTCTGTTTCGGAGGATTGGCCTTGTATATATCTCTCTCTCTCTCTCTCTCTTTCTCTGCTCTGTTTCGGAGGATTGGCCTTGTATATAACTCTCTCTCTCTCTCTCTCTCTGCTCTGTTTCGGAGGATTGGCCTTGTATATCTCTCTCTCTCTCTTTCTCTGCTCTGTTTCGGAGGATTGGCCTTGCATATATCTCTCTCTCTTTCTCTGCTCTGTTTTGGAGGATTGGCCTTGTATATAACTCTCTCTCTCTCTCTCTCTTTCTCTGCTCTGTTTCGGAGGATTGGCCTTGTATATAACTCTCTCTCTCTCTCTCTCTCTGCTCTGTTTCGGAGGATTGGCCTTGTATATATATCTCTCTCTCTCTCTCTTTCTCTGCTCTGTTTTGGAGGATTGGCCTTGTATATAACTCTCTCTCTCTCTTTCTCTGCTCTGTTTCGGAGGATTGGCCTTGTATATAACTCTCTCTCTCTCTTTCTCTGCTCTGTTTCGGAGGATTGGCCTTGTATATAACTCTCTCTCTCTCTCTCTGCTCTGTTTCAGAGGATTGGCCTTGTATATAACTCTCTCTCTCTCTCTCTGCTCTGTTTCGGAGGATTGGCCTTGTATATAACTCTCTCTCTCGGAGGATTGGCCTCTCTCTCTCTCTTTCTCTGCTCTGTTTCGGAGGATTGGCCTTGTATATATCTCTCTCTCTCTCTTTCTCTGCTCTGTTTTGGAGGATTGGCCTTGTATATAACTCTCTCTCTCTCTTTCTCTGCTCTGTTTCGGAGGATTGGCCTTGTATATAACTCTCTCTCTCTCTCTCTTTCTCTGCTCTGTTTTGGAGGATTGGCCTTGTATATAACTCTCTCTTTCTCTGCTCTGTTTCGGAGGATTGGCCTTGTATATAACTCTCTCTCTCTCTTTCTCTGCTCTGTTTCGGAGGATTGGCCTTGTATATATCTCTCTCTCTCTCTTTCTCTGCTCTGTTTTGGAGGATTGGCCTTGTATATAATCTCTCTCTCTCTCTCTCTCTTTCTCTGCTCTGTTTCGGAGGATTGGCCTTGTATATCTCTCTCTCTCTCTCTTTCTCTGCTCTGTTTTGGAGGATTGGCCATGTATATATCTCTCTCTCTCTTTCTCTGCTCTGTTTCGGAGGATTGGCCTTGTATATATCTCTCTCTCTCTCTTTCTCTGCTCTGTTTTGGAGGATTGGCCTTGTATATAACTCTCTCTCTCTTTCTCTGCTCTGTTTCGGAGGATTGGCCTTGTATATAACTCTCTCTCTCTTTCTCTGCTCTGTTTCGGAGGATTGGCCTTGTATATATCTCTCTCTCTCTCTTTCTCTGCTCTGTTTTGGAGGATTGGCCATGTATATAACTCTCTTTCTCTGCTCTGTTTCGGAGGATTGGCCTTGTATATATCTCTCTCTCTCTTTCTCTGCTCTGTTTTGGAGGATTGGCCATGTATATATCTCTCTCTCTCTCTCTTTCTCTGCTCTGTTTCGGAGGATTGGCCTTGTATATATCTCTCTCTCTCTCTCTCTCTCTTTCTCTGCTCTGTTTCGGAGGATTGGCCTTGTATATATCTCTCTCTCTCTCTTTCTCTGCTCTGTTTTGGAGGATTGGCCATGTATATATCTCTCTCTCTCTCTCTTTCTCTGCTCTGTTTTGGAGGATTGGCCATGTATATATCTCTCTCTCTCTTTCTCTGCTCTGTTTTGGAGGATTGGCCATGTATATAACTCTCTCTCTCTTTCTCTGCTCTGTTTTGGAGGATTGGCCATGTATATAACTCTCTCTCTCTTTCTCTGCTCTGTTTTGGAGGATTGGCCATGTATATAACTCTCTCTCTCTTTCTCTGCTCTGTTTCGGAGGATTGGCCATGTATATAACTCTCTCTCTCTTTCTCTGCTCTGTTTCGGAGGATTGGCCTTGTATATATCTCTCTTTCTCTGCTCTGTTTTGGAGGATTGGCCTTGTATATAACTCTCTCTCTCTTTCTCTGCTCTGTTTCAGAGGATTGGCCATGTATATAACTCTCTCTCTCTTTCTCTGCTCTGTTTCAGAGGATTGGCCATGTATATAACTCTCTCTCTCTTTCTCTGCTCTGTTTGGAGGATTGGCCTTGTATATAACTCTCTCTCTCTCTCTTTCTCTGCTCTGTTTGGAGGATTGGCCTTGTATATATCTCTCTCTCTCTCTTTCTCTGCTCTGTTTCGGAGGATTGGCCTTGTATATATCTCTCTCTCTCTCTCTCTTTCTCTGCTCTGTTTCGGAGGATTGGCCTTGTATATATCTCTCTCTCTCTCTTTCTCTGCTCTGTTTTGGAGGATTGGCCATGTATATAACTCTCTCTCTCTTTCTCTGCTCTGTTTCGGAGGATTGGCCTTGTATATATCTCTCTCTCTCTTTCTCTGCTCTGTTTTGGAGGATTGGCCTAACTCTCTCTCTCTTTCTCTGCTCTGTTTTGGAGGATTGGCCATGTATATAACTCTCTCTCTCTTTCTCTGCTCTGTTTCGGAGGATTGGCCATGTATATAACTCTCTCTCTCTTTCTCTGCTCTGTTTCGGAGGATTGGCCATGTATATATCTCTCTCTCTCTCTCTCTTTCTCTGCTCTGTTTTGGAGGATTGGCCATGTATATAACTCTCTTTCTCTGCTCTGTTTTGGAGGATTGGCCATGTATATATCTCTCTCTCTCTTTCTCTGCTCTGTTTTGGAGGATTGGCCTTGTATATAACTCTCTCTCTCTTTCTCTGCTCTGTTTTGGAGGATTGGCCATGTATATAACTCTCTCTCTCTTTCTCTGCTCTGTTTTGGAGGATTGGCCATGTATATAACTCTCTCTCTCTTTCTCTGCTCTGTTTTGGAGGATTGGCCATGTATATAACTCTCTCTTTCTCTGCTCTGTTTCGGAGGATTGGCCATGTATATATCTCTCTCTCTCTTTCTCTGCTCTGTTTTGGAGGATTGGCCTTGTATATAACAGAGGATTGGCCTTGTATATAACTCTCTTTCTCTGCTCTGTTTCAGAGGATTGGCCATGTATATAACTCTCTCTCTCTTTCTCTGCTCTGTTTCAGAGGATTGGCCTTGTATATAACTCTCTCTCTTTCTCTGCTCTGTTTCAGAGGATTGGCCATGTATATAACTCTCTCTCTCTTTCTCTGCTCTGTTTCGGAGGATTGGCCTTGTATATAACTCTCTCTCTCTTTCTCTGCTCTGTTTCAGAGGATTGGCCTTGTATATAACTCTCTCTCTCTCTTTCTCTGCTCTGTTTCAGAGGATTGGCCTTGTATATAACTCTCTCTCTCTTTCTCTGCTCTGTTTCAGAGGATTGGCCATGTATATATATAACTCTCTCTCTCTTTCTCTGCTCTGTTTCGGAGGATTGGCCATGTATATAATCTCTCTCTCTCTTTCTCTGCTCTGTTTCAGAGGATTGGCCTTGTATATAACTCTCTCTCTTTCTCTGCTCTGTTTTGGAGGATTGGCCTTGTATATAACTCTCTCTCTCTTTCTCTGCTCTGTTTCGGAGGATTGGCCATGTATATAACTCTCTCTCTCTTTCTCTGCTCTGTTTTGGAGGATTGGCCATGTATATAACTCTCTCTCTCTTTCTCTGCTCTGTTTCGGAGGATTGGCCATGTATATAACTCTCTCTCTCTCTTTCTCTGCTCTGTTTCGGAGGATTGGCCATGTATATAACTCTCTCTCTCTTTCTCTGCTCTGTTTCGGAGGATTGGCCTTGTATATAACTCTCTCTCTTTCTCTCTCTCTGCTCTGTTTCAGAGGATTGGCCTTGTATATAACTCTCTCTCTCTTTCTCTGCTCTGTTTCAGAGGATTGGCCTTGTATATAACTCTCTCTCTCTTTCTCTGCTCTGTTTGGAGGATTGGCCTTGTATATAACTCTCTAACTCTCTTTCTCTGCTCTGTTTTGGAGGATTGGCCTTGTATATAACTCTCTCTCTTTCTCTGCTCTGTTTCAGAGGATTGGCCTTGTATATAACTCTCTCTCTCTTTCTCTGCTCTGTTTCAGAGGATTGGCCTTGTATATAACTCTCTCTCTCTTTCTCTGCTCTGTTTCAGAGGATTGGCCTTGTATATAACTCTCTCTCTCTTTCTCTTTCTCTGCTCTGTTTCAGAGGATTGGTCATGTATATATCTCTCTCTCTCCCTCTCTTTCTCTGCTCTGTTTTGGAGGATTGGCCATGTATATATCTCTCTCTCTCTCTCTCTTCTCTGCTCTGTTTCGGAGGATTGGCCTTGTATATATCTCTCTCTCTCTCTCTCTTTCTCTGCTCTGTTTCGGAGGATTGGCCTTGTATATATCTCTCTCTCTCTCTCTCTTTCTCTGCTCTGTTTTGGAGGATTGGCCATGTATATAACTCTCTCTCTCTTTCTCTGCTCTGTTTCGGAGGATTGGCCATGTATATAACTCTCTCTCTCTTTCTCTGCTCTGTTTCGGAGGATTGGCCATGTATATATCTCTCTCTCTCTCTCTTTCTCTGCTCTGTTTTGGAGGATTGGCCATGTATATAACTCTCTCTCTCTTTCTCTGCTCTGTTTCGGAGGATTGGCCATGTATATAACTCTCTCTCTCTTTCTCTGCTCTGTTTCGGAGGATTGGCCTTGTATATATCTCTCTTTCTCTGCTCTGTTTTGGAGGATTGGCCTTGTATATAACTCTCTCTCTCTTTCTCTGCTCTGTTTCAGAGGATTGGCCATGTATATAACTCTCTCTCTCTTTCTCTGCTCTGTTTCGGAGGATTGGCCATGTATATATCTCTCTCTCTCTTTCTCTGCTCTGTTTTGGAGGATTGGCCTTGTATATAACTCTCTCTCTCTTTCTCTGCTCTGTTTCAGAGGATTGGCCTTGTATATAACTCTCTCTCTCTTTCTCTGCTCTGTTTCAGAGGATTGGCCATGTATATAACTCTCTCTCTCTTTCTCTGCTCTGTTTCGGAGGATTGGCCATGTATATATCTCTCTCTCTCTCTCTCTTTCTCTGCTCTGTTTCGGAGGATTGGCCTTGTATATATCTCTCTCTCTCTTTTTCTCTGCTCTGTTTCGGAGGATTGGCCTTGTATATATATCTCTCTCTCTCTCTCTCTTTCTCTGCTCTGTTTCGGAGGATTGGCCTTGTATATATCTCTCTCTCTCTCTCTCTTTCTCTGCTCTGTTTTGGAGGATTGGCCATGTATATAACTCTCTCTCTCTTTCTCTGCTCTGTTTCGGAGGATTGGCCATGTATATAACTCTCTCTCTCTTTCTCTGCTCTGTTTCGGAGGATTGGCCATGTATATATCTCTCTCTCTCTCTTTCTCTGCTCTGTTTTGGAGGATTGGCCATGTATATAACTCTCTCTCTCTTTCTCTGCTCTGTTTCGGAGGATTGGCCATGTATATATCTCTCTCTCTCTTTCTCTGCTCTGTTTTGGAGGATTGGCCTTGTATATAACTCTCTCTCTCTTTCTCTGCTCTGTTTCAGAGGATTGGCCATGTATATAACTCTCTCTCTCTTTCTCTGCTCTGTTTCAGAGGATTGGCCTTGTATATAACTCTCTCTCTCTTTCTCTGCTCTGTTTCAGAGGATTGGCCTTGTATATAACTCTCTCTCTCTCTCTTTCTCTGCTCTGTTTTGGAGGATTGGCCTTGTATATAACTCTCTCTCTCTTTCTCTGCTCTGTTTCAGAGGATTGGCCATGTATATAACTCTCTCTCTCTTTCTCTGCTCTGTTTCGGAGGATTGGCCTTGTATATAACTCTCTCTCTCTCTTTCTCTGCTCTGTTTCAGAGGATTGGCCATGTATATAACTCTCTCTCTCTTTCTCTGCTCTGTTTCGGAGGATTGGCCTTGTATATAACTCTCTCTCTCTTTCTCTGCTCTGTTTCAGAGGATTGGCCTTGTATATAACTCTCTCTCTCTCTCTTTCTCTGCTCTGTTTCAGAGGATTGGCCTTGTATATAACTCTCTCTCTCTTTCTCTGCTCTGTTTCAGAGGATTGGCCATGTATATAACTCTCTCTCTCTTTCTCTGCTCTGTTTCGGAGGATTGGCCATGTATATAACTCTCTCTCTCTTTCTCTGCTCTGTTTTGGAGGATTGGCCTTGTATATAACTCTCTCTCTCTTTCTCTGCTCTGTTTCGGAGGATTGGCCATGTATATAACTCTCTCTCTCTTTCTCTGCTCTGTTTCGGAGGATTGGCCTTGTATATAACTCTCTCTCTCTCTTTCTCTGTTTCGGAGGATTGGCCTTGTATATAACTCTCTCTCTCTTTCTCTGCTCTGTTTCGGAGGATTGGCCATGTATATAACTCTCTCTCTCTTTCTCTGCTCTGTTTCGGAGGATTGGCCTTGTATATAACTCTCTCTCTCTCTCTCTTTCTCTGTTTCGGATGATTGGCCTTGTATATAACTCTCTCTCTCTTTCTCTGCTCTGTTTCAGAGGATTGGCCTTGTATATAACTCTCTCTCTCTTTCTCTGCTCTGTTTCAGAGGATTGGCCTTGTATATAACTCTCTCTCTCTTTCTCTGCTCTGTTTTGGAGGATTGGCCTTGTATATAACTCTCTCTCTTTCTCTGCTCTGTTTCAGAGGATTGGCCTTGTATATAACTCTCTCTCTCTCTTTCTCTGCTCTGTTTTGGAGGATTGGCCATGTATATAACTCTCTCTCTCTTTCTCTGCTCTGTTTCAGAGGATTGGCCTTGTATATAACTCTCTCTCTCTTTCTCTGCTCTGTTTCAGAGGATTGGCCTTGTATATAACTCTCTCTCTCTTTCTCTTTCTCTGCTCTGTTTCAGAGGATTGGTCATGTATATAACTCTCTCTCTCTTTCTCTGCTCTGTTTCAGAGGATTGACCTTGTATATAACTCTCTCTCTCTCTTTCTCTGCTCTGTTTTGGAGGATTGGCCATGTATATAACTCTCTCTCTCTTTCTCTGCTCTGTTTCAGAGGATTGGCCTTGTATATAACTCTCTCTCTCTTTCTCTGCTCTGTTTCAGAGGATTGGCCTTGTATATAACTCTCTCTCTCTCTTTCTCTGCTCTGTTTTGGAGGATTGGCCATGTATATAACTCTCTCTCTCTTTCTCTGCTCTGTTTCAGAGGATTGGCCTTGTATATAACTCTCTCTCTCTTTCTCTGCTCTGTTTCAGAGGATTGGCCTTGTATATAACTCTCTCTCTCTTTCTCTTTCTCTGCTCTGTTTCAGAGGATTGGCCATGTATATAACTCTCTCTCTCTTTCTCTGCTCTGTTTCAGAGGATTGGCCTTGTATATAACTCTCTCTCTCTTTCTCTGCTCTGTTTTGGAGGATTGGCCATGTATATAACTCTCTCTCTCTTTCTCTGCTCTGTTTCAGAGGATTGGCCTTGTATATAACTCTCCCTCTCTTTCTCTGCTCTGTTTCAGAGGATTGGCCTTGTATATAACTCTCTCTCTCTTTCTCTGCTCTGTTTCAGAGGATCGGCCTTGTATATAACTCTCTCTCTCTTTCTCTGCTCTGTTTTGGAGGATTGGCCTTGTATATAACTCTCTCTCTCTTTCTCTGCTCTGTTTCAGAGGATCGGCCTTGTATATAACTCTCTCTCTCTCTTTCTCTGCTCTGTTTCAGAGGATTGGCCATGTATATATCAATTCAATTCAATTCAAGGGGCTTTATGGGAAACATGTGTTAACATTGCCAAAGCAAGTGAAGTAGATAATATACAAAAGTGAAATAAACAATCAAAATTAACAGTAAACATTACACATACAGAAGTTTCAAAACAATAAAGACATTGCAAATGTCATATTATACATATATATATATATATATATATATACAGTGTTGTAACAATGTACAAATGGTTAAAGAACACAAGGGAAAATAAATAAGCATAAATATGGGTTGTATTTACAATGATGTTTGTTCTTCACTGGTTGCCCTTTTCTTGTGGCAACAGGTCACAAATCTTGCTGCTGTGATGTCACACTGTGGAATTTCCTCCAGTAGATATGGGAGTTTATCAAAATTGTATTTGTTTTCGAATTCTTTGTGGATCTGTGTAATCTGAGGGAAATATGTATCTCTAATATGGTCATACGTTGGACAGGAGGTTAGGAAGTGCAGCTCAGTTTCCACCTCATTTTGTGGGCAGTGTGCACATAGCCTGTCTTATCTTGAGAGCCAGGTCTGTCTACGGCGGCCTTTCTCAATAGCAAGGCTATGCTCACTAAGTCTGTACATAGTCAAAGCTTTCCTTCAGTTTGGGTCAGTCACAGTGGACAGGTATTCTGCCACTGTGTACTCTCTGTTTAGGGCCAAATAGCATTCTAGTTTGCTCTGTTTTTTTGTTAATTCTTTCCAATGTGTCAAGTAATTATCTTTTTGCTTTCTCAAGATTTGGTTGGTTCTAATTGTGCTTCTGTCCTGGGGCTCTGTGGGGTGTGTTTGTGTTTTTGAACAGAGCCCCAGGACCAGCTTGCTTAGGGGACTCTTCTCCAGGTTCATCTCTCTGTACGTGATGGCTTTGTTATGGAAGGTTTGGGAATCGCTTCCTTTTAGGTGGTTGTAGAATTGAACAGCTCTTTTCTGGATTTTGATAATTAGTGGGTATCGGCCTAATTCTGTATGCAGAGTCTCAATTTGGTGTTTGTCCCATTTTGTGAAGTCTTGGTTGGTGAGCGGACCCCAGACCTCACAACCGTAAAGGGCAATGGGCTCTATGACTGATTCAAGTATTTTTAGCCAGATCCTAATTTGTATGTTGAAATTTATGTTCCTGTTGATGGCATAGAATGCCCTTCTTGCCTTGTCTCTCAGATCGTTCACAGCTTTGTGGAAGTTACCTGTGGCGCTGATGTTTAGGCCAAGGTATGTATAGTTTTTTGTGTGCTCAAGGGCAACAGTGTCTAGATGGAATTTGTATTTGTGGTCCTGGCGACTGGACCTTTTATTTCTCTCTCTCTCTTTCTCTGCTCTGTTTTGGAGGATTGGCCATGTATTCTCTGCTCTGTTTTGAAGGGAGAGGAGGGCGTGTTTGAAAAGTTTTATAGCCATGTCTATTCACAGCGGCGGGCCACTAATTGAGCAGAGCCCTATATTATAATAAACCAAATCCCACATTTTAGAAGCTAAAATCACATTTCATCCCATCACGAATTTCATATTCAAACATTTAAATTTAACAACAATTCCATGTGAATCCGATAACTCTGATGTGTAGACTTTCCACTGTAGAGTTTATGTCGTCTTATCATTAATGAGAATGTCTCAGATGACAACCGAACTGACATCATATTCATTAAGTACCACCGCATATGTTCGATGGGTCGGATTACCAGAATATAGTTAATTTCCCCCTACCTTCTGATGTTCCCAGAATCTCTATGTTAACCAAAGTTTTTTTGCAAATGTAACATCAGTAGGGTAGAGAGAGGAAAAAGGGGGGAAGAGGTATTTATGACTGTCATAAACCTACCCCCAGGCCAACGTCATGACAATGGTAAGGATGTTAACAGTGTAGAAGAGGAGATGGATAGTGTTTGATTGACAATACTGGAATGGCCAGAGGAGGACTGAGTCTCATCTCTCTCTCTCTTTCTCTCTCTCTCTTTTCTCTCTCTCGCTCTCTATCTCTTTCTCCTTCTCACCCTCTCTCTCTCTCTCCTTCATTCTCTTTCTATCCTTCTCTCTTTCCTCCTCTTTCTATCGCTCTCTCCTTCTCTCTCTCTCTAATTTGTCTTCCGTAATCTTTGAGTTGTGCCTCCGTCTATTAGAGAAAGGTGCTCTGCTGTGGCCCACAACGGGCCTTGTATTTGCCCCTGGGTTAGAAGAGGGCAGGGAGAGGGGGAAGGAGTGAGGGAGGAGATGGAAAACAAGTTCGATCCTTAGAGCGGGGCATGGGGCTGAGTGGTGATGGAGTGCTGGCACAGGGAAGCAGAGCATTGCGTGTGTGTGTTTGTGTTCCTCTTCGGTCACTGCAGTTCAAAAGCTGAACTATGTCCAAGGCAGGGTAATGATGCAGTCGGCCTCAGCAGACTACAATAACCAACCGTCTCGGCCTGGCCAATTACTGTCCGCCTCAATTATATTTCCAATTCAGAGGTAACAGGGGAGAGTGGCCCAACTCAACTAATAATTTCAAGCAATTACTTTTAAAATTAATTACAATGTCTTGGTTGGCTGTGCTCTTTTGGAGGGGAGGTTTTTGTTTGTGTTTTTGTTGCTGTTTTCAGTTTGTCAAACAGGTAGACTTGAAAGGATGGAGTGGGAGGGTGGAGGAGATATCAGCCACGGTACAAGCCAAAAATCAGCCCCATGCCTGGGTTGAGAGACTTAATCAATACAGGGGCTTGTTGGGCTTGGGACCCGACCCAGGTGGCATTTCTGCTGTTGTAAAAAGGGTGCTATCCTGTAGATGCCAAAGTGCTTTGCTGCTCTATGAGAAATGGGTGTCAGCCGAAGGCAGAGAGTCCAAACAACTGAATGACCATGGAAGAGGACGGTGAAGTTAAAGAGGAGTTTAGAAAGGTGCTTACAGGGGCACCTCAAGGAGGACAGAAAATACCATCATCAGACTCTCAGGCTTTTCCCCTCAAGGTCTCCCTTTAATTAACAACAAGCTAACTTACCTGAAGCATCTTATGCCACATTTAACACAACACGAACGGGTGGCCATTGATTTAATTTACCTGAAAGGGTCAGAGTGGACACCATCCTCAAAGACGTTTACATCCACTCCCAACTATATGGATTGAGACAGGTGCATTGTGGGATGAAGTATAGTTAATGCCTTTGGCTGGAAGTCCTGGACCATGTTAAAAGCTTTTGTCTTGTCCAGTATAGTCTGGTCCAGTATAGTCTGGTCCAGTATAGTCTGGTCCAGTATTGTCTGGTCCAGTATAGTCTGGTCCAGTATTGTCTGGTCCAGTATAGTCTGGTCCAGTATTGTCTTGTCCAGTATTGTCTTGTCCAGTATAGTCTGGTCCAGTATAGTCTGGTCCAGTATAGTCTGGTCCAGTATAGTCTTGTCCAGTATTGTCTTGTCTGGTCCAGTATAGTCTGGTCCAGTATAGTCTGGTCCAGTATAGTCTGGTCCAGTATAGTCTGGTCCAGTATAGTACACACCACATGATATGAAATAAAAACAGTGGAAGACAACAGAGGAGAAGGGATGAAACAGAGAGAGAGAAAGAAATACTAATTACCCTGCAATGCACTCTAATATGGGGAAATTCATTAACGAAGGAAGGCCTGAGAGGTTTCTTCACACATCATATTTCAGGCACAAAAACCCCATCCAATCTGAAACTCCTATACAGGTGGACATTAACCTCTACACGTGTGTGTGTGTGTGTGTGTGTGTGTGTGTGTGTGTGTGTGTGTGTGTGTGTGTGTGTGTGTGTGTGTGTGTGTGTGTGTGTGTGTGTGTGTGTGTGTGTGTGTGTGTGTGTGTGTGTGTGTGCGTGCGTGCGTGCGTGCGTGCGTGCGTGCGTGCGTGCGTGCGTGCGTGCGTGCGTGCGTGCGTGCGTGCGTGCGTGCGTGCGTGCGTGCGTGCGTGCGTGCGTGCGTGCGTGCGTGCGTGCGTGCGTGCGTGCGTGCGTGCGTGCGTGCGTGCGTGCGTGCGTGCGTGCGTGCGTGCGTGCGTGCGTGCGTGCGTGCGGCGCGTGCGTGCGTGCGTGCGTGCGTGCGTGCGTGCGTGCGTGCGTGCGTGCGTGCGTGCGTGCGTGCGTGCGTGCGTGCGTGCGTGCGTGCGTGCGTGCGTGCGTGCGTGCGTGCGTGCGTGCGTGCGTGCGTGCGTGCGTGCGTGCGTGCGTGCGTGCGTGCGTGCGTGCGTGCGTGCGTGCGTGCGTGCGTGCGTGCGTGCGTGCGTGCGTGCGTGCGTGTGAAGATCATCTGTGTGGTATATTTCATAAGTCTGGCGGTCTGTTCTTTTACCTTATTCCCTCTCTGACACGTACGCGCTGCTGTATTCTCATATAGTACCACAGAGGACAACACTGAG
>NW_025747248.1:47500-50000 GCF_021184085.1 Oncorhynchus gorbuscha
TCTGGTGATTACTAACTAGATATTAGAGATGAACAATTGTTAATAGTTGTTTATTGTGGGATTGTGGGAAGGGGAGAGGTGGAGAGGACAGACGAGAGAGTAGAATGTGGTGGAACATTCTGACCCTAGTTTTATTTGATTATTTAATCCCAGATGACCCTACAAGTAGGAGACTGTTGACCCGTTTAAACATATTTTTTAGCTAATGAGCTGTAATTAATGTTTATCTTCAACTGTGGTTTAATCGATGCCTGTTGGAGTTTCGTGTCCCAGCACGTTTACTGCACATTAGTCATCTTTCACTCCAGAATGCAGCTGAAGTTTATAGAGAGACAGAGACGCCGTCATAGATAATGACTGGAGCCATAATCCACTGTGAGGAGACACAATGTCACCGCAAGTCCATTCTGGTCCATTCAAATCTATTTGCACCATTCAAGTCCATTCTGGTCCACTCAAATCTATTTGCACCATTCAAGTCCATTCTGGTCCACTCAAATCCATTCTGGTCCACTCAAATATATTTGCACCATTCAAGTCCATTCTGGTCCACTCAAATCCATTCTGGTCCACTCAAATATATTTGCACCATTCAATTCCATTCTGGTCCATTCAAGTCCATTCTGGTCCATTCAAATCTATTTGCACCATTCAATTCCATTCTGGTCCATTCAAATCCATTTGCACCATTCAATTCCATTCTGGTCCACTCAAGTCCATTCTGGTCCATTCTGGGTTCAGAGGTTAGAAGTGGAAGAGTGGATAGAAGACATGAAATGAGGAAATAAGATTTGTGGATAGAGAGAGAGAGCAGAGGGTCAGCACTGGAAAGAAGAGGGAGAGAGAGAGCAGAGGGTCAGCACTGGAAAGAAGAGAGAGAGAGAGAGAGAGAGAGAGAGAGAGAGAGAGAGAGAGCAGAGGGTCAGCACTGGAAAGAAGAGAGAGTGAGAGCAGAGGGTCAGCACTGGAAAGAAGAGAGAGAGAGAGAGAGAGAGAGAGAGAGAGAGAGAGAGAGAGAGAGAGAG
The DNA here is from genome assembly GCF_021184085.1 of Oncorhynchus gorbuscha. Taxonomy (NCBI): domain Eukaryota; kingdom Metazoa; phylum Chordata; class Actinopteri; order Salmoniformes; family Salmonidae; genus Oncorhynchus; species Oncorhynchus gorbuscha. The sequence continues at coordinate 48,526 of NW_025747248.1, forward strand.
AGAGAGAGAGAGAGAGAGAGAGAGAGAGAGAGAGAGAGAGAGAGAGAGAGAGAGAGAGAGCACTGGAAAGAGAGAGAGAGAGAGAGGGTCAGCACTGGAAAGAAGAGAGAGAGAGCAGAGGGTCAGCACTGGAAAGAAGAGAGAGAGAGAGCAGAGGGTCAGCACTGGAAAGAAGAGAGAGAGTGAAGAGCAGAGGGTCAGCACTGGAAAGAGAGAGAGAGAAGAGCAGAGGGTCAGCACTGGAAAGAAGAGAGAGAGAGAGAGCAGAGGGTCAGCACTGGAAAGAAAGAGAGAGAGAGAGCAGAGGGTCAGCACTGAGAAGAGAAGAGAGAGAGAGAGAGAGAGGGTCAGCACTGGAGAGAGAGAGAGAGAGAGAGAGAGAGAGAGAGAGAGAGAGAGAGAGAGAGAGAGAGAGAGAGAGAGAGAGAGAGAGAGAGAGAGAGAGAGAGAGAGAGAGAGAGAGAGAGAGAGAGCAGAGGGTCAGCACTGGAAAGAAGAGAGAGAGTGAAAGCAGAGGGTCAGCACTGGAAAGAAGAGAGAGAGAGAGAGAGCAGAGGGTCAGCACTGGAAAGAAGAGAGAGAGTGAGAGCAGAGGGTCAGCACTGAAAGAGAGAGAGAGAGAGAGAGAGAGCAGAGGGTCAGCACTGAAGAGAAAGAGGGTCAGAGAGAGAGAGAGAGCAGAGGGTCAGCACTGGAGAAGCAGAAGACTGGGGAGAGAGAGAGCAGAGGGTCAGCACTGGAAAGAAGAGAGAGAGTGAGAGGGAGCAGAGGGTCAGCACTGGAAAGAGAGAGAGAGTGAGAGCAGAGGGTCAGCACTGGAAAGAAGAGAGACTGGAGAAAGAGCAGAGGGTCAGCACTGGAAAGAAGAGAGAGAGTGAGAGCAGAGGGTCAGCACTGGAAAGAAGAGGGAGAGAGAGAGCAGAGGGTCAGCACTGGAAAGAAGAGAGAGAGTGAGAGCAGAGGGTCAGCACTGGAAAGAAGAGAGAGAAAGAGCAGAGGGTCAGCACTGGAAAGAAGAGAGAGCGAGGGAGTAGAGCGAAGAGGAGAGGGAAACTGTTGTAAGAGAAAAGAGAGAAGACGGATGCAGGGGAAAGTAGAGGATCTGACTGAGTGACAGCAGTCTGGCCTGGTGCCAATGTTACTTTGTTCCCCTGCCGACTGCTATTATCTACACAAGGACTTCCAAACAACCTTGGCAGACACTATGCCCCCTCTCTCCCCTGGAAGAGGCTATCCCATCAGAGTGGTCTTTGGGATGGGTTGAATAGGGGTCCCCTCACCCTGTATGAGGCCTGTGTGTGTAAACAGAGACCATGGGGAGAGCAGAGAAGAGTAAACAGGACTCATGTCAACTCTGACATCACCACAAAGACAACACTTCACAGCCTTTACTAATCTGGAAAAGCAGGATCACCTCTTCGTCTTTTTCAGACACAGTTCATTCTAGCGCAAACATAGAAGTCTTTTAAAGTTCA
>NW_025747248.1:55000-63579 GCF_021184085.1 Oncorhynchus gorbuscha
TGTTGTACACAGAGGATATTTTTGCAGAATTCTGCATGCAGTCTCAATTTGGTGTTTGTCCCATTTTGTGAATTCTTAGTTGGTGAGCGGACCCCAGACCTCACAACCATAAAGGGCAATGGGCTCTATGACTGATTCAAGCATTTTTAGCCAAATCCTAATTGGTATGTTGAACTTTATGTTCCTTTTGATGGCATAGAATGCCCTTCTTGCCTTGTCTCTCAGACCGTTCACAGCTTTGTGGAAGTTACCTGTGGCACTGATGTTTAGGCCAAGGTATGTATAGTTTTTTGTGTGCTCCAGGGCAACAGTGTCTACATGGAATTTGTATTTGTGGTCCTGGCGACTGGACCTTTTTTGGAACACCATTCATTTTGTCTCACTGAGATTTGCTGTCAGGGCCCAGGTCTGACAGAATTTGTGCAGAAGATCTAGGTGCTGCTGTAGGCCCTCCTTGGTTGGTGACAGAAGCACCAGATCATCAGCTAACAGTAGACATTTGATTTGGGATTCTAGTAGGGTGAGGCCGGGTGCTGCAGACTCTTCTAGTGCCGACGCCAATTTGTTGATATATATGTTGAAGAGGATGGGGCTTAAGCTGCATCGCTGTCTAACCCCACGGCCCTGTTGGAAGAAATTTGTGTCTTTTGCCTATTTTAACCGCACACTTGTTGTTTGTGTACATGGATTTTATAACGTTGTATGTTTTACCCCCAACACCACTTTCCATCAATTTGTGTAGCAGACCCTCTTGCCAAATTGAGTCGAAGGCTTTTTGAAATCAGAGCAAGTGTCACGCCCTGACCTTAGAGAACCTCTTATTTCTCTATTTTGGTTAGGTCAGGGTGTGACTAGGTGGGTAGTCTAGTTTTTATTTTCTATGTTGGCTGTAGGGTTCCCAATCAGAGGCATCTACAGTTTATTGTTGTCTCTGATTGGGGATCATATTTAGCAGCCCTTTTCCCACCTGTTGTTTGTTGGATCTTGATTTTGTATTGTTGCTTTTCGCCCTACAAAGTTGTACGTTTCGTTTGTTACTCTTTCTTGTTTTGTGTCGGTTATCATAAATAAAGATGATTAACCCACGCTGCATCTTGGTCCGACCATCCTTCCAACAACGATCGTTACAGCAAGACTTTGCCTTTGTTTTGGTTTGTTTGGTTGTCAATTAGGGTGTGCAGGGTGAATACGTGGTCTGTTGTACGGTAATTTGTTAAAAGCCAATTTGACATTTGCTCAGTACATTGTTTTCACTAAGGAAATGTACAAGTCTGCTGTTAATGATAATGCAGAGGATTTTCCCAAGGTTGCTGTTGATGCATATCCCATGTTAGTTATCACACGTTACTTATTGGGGTCAAATTTGTCTCCACTTTTGTGGATGGCGGTGATCAGTCATTGGTTCCAAATATTGGGGAAGATGCCAGAGCTAAGGATGATGTTAAAGAGTTTTAGTATAGCCAATTGGAATTTGTTGTCTGTATATTTGATCATTTCATTGAGGATACCATCAGCACCACAGGCCTTTCTGGGTTGGAGGGTTTTTATTTTGTCCTGTAGCTCATTCAAGGTAATTGGAGAATCCAGTGGGTTCTGGTAGTCTTTAATAGCTGATTCTAAGATCTGTTTTTGATTATGTATATGTTTTTGTTCTTTGTTATAGAGCCAACAAGATTGGAGAAGTGGTTTAACCATACATCTCCATTTTGGATAGATAATTCTTTGTGTTGTTGTTTGTTTAGTGTTTTCCAATTTCCCCAGAAGTGATTAGAGTCTATGGATTCTTCAATTACATTGAGCTGATTTCTGATGTGCTGTTCCTTCTTTTTCCGTAGTGTATTTCTGTATTGTTTTAGTGATTCACCATAGTAAAGGCGTAGACTCAGATTTTCCGGGTCTCTATGTTTTTGGTTGGACAGGTTTCTCAATTTCTTTCTTAGGTTTTTGCATTCTTCATCAAACCATTTGTCATTGTTGTTCATTTTCTTTAGTTTTCTGTTTTAAATTCTTAGCTTTGATTGGGAAGCTGAGGTGAAATATGCTGTTTAGATTTTCTACTGCCAAGTTTTTTACCTTCACTATTACAGTGGAATGTTTTGTCCAGGAAGTTGTTTAAAAGGGATTGAATTTGTTGTTGACTAATTGTTTTTGGTAGGTTTCCACACTACAGTCCTACCATCTATAGCACTTCTTAATATTATTCAGTTCCTTTGGCTTTGATACCCATGATTGAGTATCTGTTATAGACATTTGGCTGTTCTGATAATGGGCTTATCTGATAGGGGTGTCAGTTCTGTGATCTGATAGGGGTGTTGGGCTGACTGTGGTTGATAGGGGTGCAGTGGGCTGACTGTGATCTGATAGGGGTGTCAGTGGGCTGACTTGATCTGATAGGGGTGTCAGTGGACTGACTGTGATCTGATAGGGGTTTGGGCTGACTGTGATCTGATAGGGGTGTCAGTGGGCTGACTGTGGTCTGATAGGGGTGTCAGTGGGCTGACTGTGATCTGATAGGGGTGTCAGTGGACTGACTGTGGTCTGATAGGGGTGTCAGTGGACTGACTGTGGTCTGATAGGGGTGTCAGTGGACTGACTGTGATCTGATAGGGGTGTCAGTGGACTGACTGTGATCTGATAGGGGTGTCAGTGGACTGACAGAATACTCTGAGACTCTGGGTTGAGGTCAGTGATAATGTAGACTACAGTACCACTGCCAAGAGATGAGCTATAGGTCCACCTACCGTAGGAGTCCCCTCGAAGCCTACCATTGACTATGTACATACCCAGTGTGCGACAGAGCTGCAGGAGTTGTGACCCATTTTTATTGGTTATGATGTTTTAGTTGTGCCTAGGGGGGCATATGGGGGAGGGAATGCTGTCACCTCCAGGTAGGTGTTTGTCCCCTGTGTGCTGAGGATGTCAGGTTCTTGTCCAGTTCTGGCATTTAGGTCGCCACAGACTAGTACATGTCCCTGGGCCTGGAAATGATTGATTTCCCCCTCTAGGATGGAGAAGCTGTCTTCGTTAAAGTATGGGGATTCTAGTGGGGGGATATAGGGGATTCTAGTGGGGGGTAAAGGGATTCTAGTGGGGGATATAGGGGATTCTAGTGGGGGATATAGGGATTCTAGTGGGGGATATAGGGGATTCTAGTGGGGGATATAGGGGATTCTAGTGGGGGATATAGGGGATTCTAGTGGGGGATATAGGGGATTCTAGTGGGGGGATATAGGGGATTCTAGTGGGGGATATAGGGGATTCTAGTGGGGGATATAGGGGATTCTAGTGGGGGATATAGGGTATTCTAGTGGGGGATATAGGGGATTCTAGTGGGGGATATAGGGTATTCTAGTGGGGGTATAGGGGATTCTAGTGGGGGATATAGGGGATTCTAGTGGGGGGATATAGGGTATTCTAGTGGGGGATATAGGGGATTCTAGTGGGGGATATAGGGTATTCTAGTGGGGGATATAGGGGATTCTAGTGGGGGATATAGGGGATTCTAGTGGGGGATATAGGGGATTCTAGTGGGGGATATAGGGGATTCTAGTGGGGGATATAGGGGATTCTAGTGGTGGGATATAGGGGATTCTAGTGGGGGGATATAGGTAGCACACAGGAGGACACTTCTCTCTCTCTCTGAATCTCTCTCTTTCTCCGCATCTCTCTCTCACTCTCTTCTCTCCCTATACCCTTCTTCTGACCATGTATCGTTGCTGTACTGTACGTGGATCCTGGAAACACACACTCTCGTTCTCTCAGCCACACTTCTTCTTCACCCTCAATTTAATCCTGGTGTGTGATGGGTCCGGGGATATGCTCCTCCCGGGTGTTAATGGCCAATGGAGCAGATATCATCATGAGTGATCAATCTGGCTCCGCTTGCTGTCACTGCAACACATTAGCCATTCATACGGATTCAGTCCACTCGCCCGAGCAGATGACGAGGACGCATATTTCATGTCTTTTACCGCTCACTTTAAAGGGCTTTGGTACTGTCCTGCAGTCTTCAAGAGGAGAAGAGAGAGAAACACAGCTTTTAAAAAGAGGCTCCCATACTCTTTGATGACCAAAGGGTCATGCATACATCATGCATACAGTATACAAGTATTGAGAGAGAGAGAGAGAGAGAGAGAGAGAGAGAGAGAGAGAGAGAGAGAGAGAGAGAGAGAGAGAGAGAGAGAGAGAGAGAGAGAATCAGTATGGAGCAACAATATCATTGGGAGACGGAAAGGGAGAGTGGCTGAGAAGGGCTGCTTCTAAGTACCCCAGTCATGTGCCTGTCACTCTGCTCTGCCAGACAGACGTCATTGTTTACCTAAATTAGCTTTGACAGGGGACAGCAGTACTGGGTTGTGTACAAACCAGCCTGGACAGACAGCTTTACACTACAAACCAGCCTGGACAGACAGCTTTACACTACAAACCAGCCTGGACAGACAGCTTTACACTACAAACCAGCCTGGACAGACAGCTTTACACTACAAACCAAACTGGACAGACAGCTTTACACTACAAACCAACCTGAACAGACAGCTTTACACTACAGACCAACCTGGACAGACAGCTTTACACTACAAACCAGCCTGGACAGACAGCTTTACACTACAAACCAGCCTGGACAGACAGCTTTACACTACAAACCAACCTGAACAGACAGCTTTACACTACAAACCAACCTGAACAGACAGCTTTACACTACAAACCAACCTGAACAGACAGCTTTACACTACAAACCAACCTGGACAGACAGCTTTACACTACAAACAGCCTGGACAGACAGCTTTACACTACAAACCAGCCTGAACAGACAGCTTTACACTACAGACCAACCTGGACAGACAGCTTTACACTACAAACCAACCTGAACAGACAGCTTTACACTACAAACCTGCCTGGACAGACAGCTTTACATTTACATTACATTTAAGTCATTTAGCAGACACTCTTATCCAGAGCGACTTACAAATTGGTGCATTCACCTTATGGCATCCAGTGGAACAGTCACTTTACAATAGTGCATCTAAATCTTAAACAAACCAGTGAGAAGGATTACTTATCCTATCCTAGGTATTCCTTAAAGAGGTGGGGTTTCAGGTGTCTCCGGAAGCGGTGATTGACTCCGCTGTCCTGGCGTCGTGAGGGAGTTTGTTCCACCATTGGGGGCCAGAGCAGCTTTACACTACAAACAGTTTTGACTGGGCTGAGCGGGAACTGTACTTCCTCAGTTGTAGGGAGGCGAGCAGGCCAGACAGTGGACTACAAACCAGTGCCCTTGTTTGACAGGGCCTGATCACCAGCCTGGAGGTACTGACACTACAAACCGCCCAGACAGCTCCGTAGGCAAAGCACCATGGTCTTACAAACCAGCGGACAGACAGCTTTACACTACAAACCAGTGGACAGACAGCTTGACACTACAAACCAGCCTGGAAGACAGTTGAACACCAGACGGGCCAGCGTTCTGGATGAGACAGGGGTTTAATGGCAAACAGGCAGGGAGCCCAGCCAACAGCGACCAGCCTGCAGTAATCCAGACGGGAGATGACAAGTGCCTGGATTAGGACCTACGCAACCTGTGACAGACAGCTTTACACTATAAATACTCCATTCATACTGGTGGATGTTAAAGCATGAACCAAAGGAGCGGGCCATTCGAAACAAATGATGTTAGTTGAAACGACAGGGTGTTGATCCAGGATCACGCAAGGTTCTTAGCGCTCTGGGAAGGAGGACACAATGGAGTTGTCAGCCTGGTGATGGCTTTGGGAGATCATGAAATGTGATGGCAGTCCCCCCGGGAGGAAGAGCAGCTCCGTCTTTATGTGCTGGTTCAGGTTGAGGTGGTGATCCGTCAGCCACACTGATATGTCTGCCAGACATGCAGAATGCATCGCCACCTGGTCATCAGAAGGGGAAAGGAGAAGATTAATTGTGTGTCGTCTGCATAGCAATGATAGGAGAAGACCATGAGGTTATGACAGAGCCAAGTGACTTGGTGTATACGAGAATAGGAGAGGGCCTAGAACAGAGCCCTGGGGACACCAGTGGTGAAGCGCGTGGTGAGGAGACAGATTCTCGCCACGCCACCTGGTAGGAGTGGACCTGTCAGGTAGGATTTCAATCCAAGCGTACTTGCGAGGAGATTTTTTCACACTGGGAGAGGGTGGAGAGGAGGATCTGATGGTTCAATATCGAAGGCAGCCGATAGGTCTAGAAGGATGAGCAGAGGAGAGAGAGTTAGCTTTAGCAGTGCGGAGCCTCCGTGATACAGAGAAGAGCAGTCTCAGTTGAATGACTAGTCTTGAAACCTGACTGATTTGGATCAAGAAGGTCATTCAGAGAGAGACAGCGGGAGAGCTGGGAGGAGAGCACGTTCAAGAGTTTTAGAGGGAGAAAAGAATGAAGGGATACTGGTCTGTAGTTGCTGACATCGGAGGGATGGAGTGTAGGTTTTTCAGAAGGGAGTGCAACTCTCGCTCTCTTGAAGACGGAAGGGAGGCTGGCCAGCGGTCAGGGGATGAGTTGATGAGCGAGGTGAGGTACAGAGAGAAGGTCTGGGAGGAAATGGTCTGGAGAGAGAGGAGGGGATAGGGTGGGAGGAGCGGGCAGGTTGTTGGGAGGCCGGCCGTCACAAGGACGAGATTTCATCTGGGAGAGAGGGGAGAAAGAGGTCAGGCACAGGGTAGGGCAGTGTGAGCAGAACCAGCGGTGTCGTTTGACAGCAAACGAGGATCGGATAATCGTCGACCTTCTTTTCAAAATGGTTGACGAAGTCATCTGCAGAGAGGAGGAGGAGGGGGAGGAGGACCAAACCAGCCTGGACAGACAGATTTACACTACAACCAACCTGGACAGACAGCTTTACACTACAGACCAGCCTGGACAGACAGGGACTACAAACCAGCCTGGACAGACAGCTTTACACTATAAATCACTCCATTCATACTGGCGTACCAGTGCAATTTAAAGCATTTACAGCACCAAAGGCATTAGAGGCAATTCAGAAACAAATCTAATGGTATGGAAACAGACCATACAAGACGAATAGTCTGGATGATCTGAGGAACAGTGCAATGCTTAGCCAATCTGGTGAAGGCATGTGCAATTCTTAGCCAATCAGGTGGTACCAGCCTGGAATGAGGCATTAGGCTTTGAGACATGTATTGTAGAAATGTAATGAGACAGACCACCACCTGTAATGGCATTGTCTGAATGTAATGTTACAGTGTAAATAATGAGTTTTATGTGCTGGCATTGTCTGAGACAGTCAGCTAAATGAGACAGTGTAATTTTATGTGCAGACCAGGAAAACATACCAGACCATCCTGTAATTGCTTCTTGACTCTTGCACCGTTACCCCAGACGACCATCAGTACAATGCAACCTGGTACTGAACTTACAGGGGGCTTTAGTGAACTGATATGGACAATTTCAGACCAGGACACTTTGATTTCAGACAATCTTTGTACTTGTCTGTTTTCACACACTTGAGACAGACCAGGACACTCAATGAGACAGCAGAATAATGAGACTGACCAGGACACTGTAATGAGACTGAACCAGCAAGGCTGGAGTTCCAATTCAATGGGACAAATGACAGGATAAGCCGATCAGTACAGGACACCATAATGAGACAGACCAGGAACTGTAATAGCTACCAGTGTAAGAGCTCTATGGGGACAGTGTAAGACAGACCAGGACACTGTCCTTCACACAGGAGGCTATAATGAGACAGACCAGACACTATAAGGAGACAGGCTGGGACACTATAATGAGACAGACCAGGAGGCTGGTCATGAGACAGACAGGGAGGCTGGGACTATAGGGAGACAGGAGGAGGCTGGGAGGAGACAGACCAGGAGGATGGGAGACAGACCAGACACTGTAATGAGACTGGGAGGAGGGGAGACAGGAGGAGGCTGGGATGAGACAGGAGGACATAAGGACAGACCAGGACACTATAATGAGACAGACCAGGACACTGTAATGAGACAGGAGGACCAGGACACTATAAGGGGAGACAGACCAGGACACTGGGATGAGAGGGGAGACAGGACACTATAATGGGAGGGACAGGGAGACTGGAGGAGGCTGGGGAGGAGAATGGGGAGACAGACCAGGAGGCTGTAATGAGACAGACCAGGACACTATAATGAGACAGACCAGAGGCTGGGATGACAGGGAGACTGGCAGAGGCTGGGATAATGAGACAGACCAGGAGGCTGGGAATGAGACAGACCATTATATAATTATATAATGACAGACCAGGTCACAACAATGGGACAACCAGGACACTACAATGGGACAGACAGGACACTATAATGAGACAGACCAGGACACTATAATGAGACAGACCAGGACACTGTAATGAGACAGACCAGGACACTGTAATGAGACAGACCAGGACACTGTAATGAGACAGACCAGGACACTATAATGAGACAGACCAGGACACTATAATGAGACAGACAGGACCAGGACACTGTAATGAGACAGACCAGGACACTGTAATGAGACAGACCAGGACACTGTAATGAGACAGACCAGGTCACTGTAATGAGACAGACAAGGACACT
>NW_025747249.1:0-12500 GCF_021184085.1 Oncorhynchus gorbuscha
TCTACACTTCTCCCTCCCTGTACCTCTTCTCTTCCTTCTATCTACACTTCTCCCTCCCTGTACCTCTTCTCTTCCTTCTATCTACACTTCTCCCTCCCTGTACCTCTTCTCTTCCTTCTATCTACACTTCTCCCTCCCTGTACCTCTTCTCTCCCTTCTATCTACACTTCTCCCTCCCTGTACCTCTTCTCTTCCTTCTATCTACACTTCTCCCTCCCTGTACCTCTTCTCTTCCTTCTATCTACACTTCTCCCTCCCTGTACCTCTTCTCTTCCTTCTATCTACACTTCTCCCTCCCTGTACCTCTTCTCTTCCTTCTATCTACACTTCTCCCTCCCTGTACCTCTTCTCTTCCTTCTATCTACACTTCTCCCTGCCTGTACCTCTTCTCTTCCTTCTATCTACACTTCTCCCTCCCTGTACCTCTTCTCTTCCTTCTATCTACACTTCTCCCTCCCTGTACCTCTTCTCTTCCTTCTATCTACACTTCTCCCTCCCTGTACCTCTTCTCTCCCTTCTATCTACACTTCTCCCTCCCTGTACCTCTTCTCTTCCTTCTATCTACACTTCTCCCTCCCTGTACCTCTTCTCTTCCTTCTATCTACACTTCTCCCTCCCTGTACCTCTTCTCTTCCTTCTATCTACACTTCTCCCTGCCTGTACCTCTTCTCTTCCTTCTATCTACACTTCTCCCTGCCTGTACCTCTTCTCTTCCTTCTATCTACACTTCTCCCTCTCTGTACCTCTTCTCTTCCTTCTATCTCTTACTCTCTCTTTCTTCTCTCTCTTCAAATGACTTTATTGGCATGGAAAACATATGCTTACATCACCAAAGCAAGTGAAATAGATAATAGACAAAAGTGCAATAAACAATAAAAAATTATAAGTAAACCTTAAACTCACAATTACAGACATTTCAAATGTCATAGAATGGCTACATACCGTGTTATAACGATGTGCAACTAGCTAAAATACAAAAGGGAAAATATCTCTCTCGCTTTCTCTCACTGGGAAGACACAGTTGTTTACATTCCAGCGCCATGTTCAACACAATAAACCTCCCCCTCTTGTGTGGCCTGAGTGTGTGTGTGCTTGTGTGTCTCTCTGTGTGTGTGTGTGCACATGGGTGTGTGTACAGCATATGCCTGAACATGTGTATGACATAAACATTGGGGAGTGAGTCAACGAACAGTGTGTGTGTGTGTGTGTGTGTGTGTGTGTGTGTGTGTGTGTGTGTGTGTGTGTGTGTGTGTGTGTGTGTGTGTGTGTGTGTGTGTGTGTGTGTGTGTGTGTGTGTGTGTGTGTGTGTGTGTGTGTGTGTGTGTGTGTGTGTCAGAATTAGAGGGTAGAAGATGTTGAGACATTGCTTTAAAAATTGAACCTAGCACCTCCTCAGTAATATACTATACTCTCTCTCTCTACCTAGCACCTCCTCAGTAATATACTATACTCTCTCTCTACCTATCACCTCCGCGGTAATATACTATACTCTCTCTCTATCTAGCACCTCCTCAGTAAAACACTATACAATACTCTCTTTCTACATAGCACCTCCTCAGTAATATACTATACTCTCTCTCTCTCTCTCTCTACCTAGCACCTCCTCAGTAATATACTATACTCTCTCTCTCTCTACCTAGCACCTCCTCAGTAATATGCCATAGTCTCTCTCTCTCTACTTAGCACCTCCTCAGTAATATACTATACTCTCCATCTTTCTACCTAGCACCTCTTCAGTAATATACTATACTCTCCATCTTTCTGCCTAGCACCACCTCAGTAATATACTATACTCTCTCTCTCTCTACCTAGCACCTCCTCAGTAATATACCATAGTCTCTCTCTCTCTACCTAGCACCTCCTCGGTAATATACCATAGTCTCTCTCTCTCTACCTAGCACCTCCTCAGCAATATACTATACTCTCTCTCTCTCTACCTGGCACCTCCTCAGTAATGCACTATACTCTCTCTCTCTACCTAGCACCTCCTCAGTAATATACTATACTCTCTCTCTATCTAGCACCTCCTCAGTAAAACACTATACAATACTCTCTTTCTACCTGGCACCTCCTCAGTAATATACCATAGTCTCTCTCTCTACCTAGCACCTCCTCGGTAATATACTATACTCTCTCTCTCTACCTAGCACCTCCTCAGCAATATACTATACTCTCTCTCTCTCTACCTGGCACCTCCTCAGTAATGTACTATACTCTCTCTCTCTCTACCTAGCACCTCCTCAGCAATATACTATACTCTCTCTCTACTTAGCACCTCCTCAGTAATATACTATACTCTCTCTCTTTCTACCTAGCACCTCCTCAGTAATATACTATACTCTCTCTCTTTCTACCTAGCACCTCCTCAGTAATATACTATACTCTCTTTCTACTTAGCACCTCCTCAGTAATATACTATACTCTCTCTCTTTCTACCTAGCACCTCCTCAGTAATATACTATACTCTCTCTCTTTCTACCTAGCACCTCCTCAGTAATATACTATACTCTCTTTCTACTTAGCACCTCCTCAGTAATATACTATACTCTCCATCTTTCTACCTAGCACCTCCTCAGTAATATACTATACTCTCTCTCTTTCTACCTAGCACCTCCTCAGTAATATACTATACTCTCTTTCTACTTAGCACCTCCTCAGTAATATACTATACTCTCCATCTTTCTACCTAGCACCTCTTCAGTAATATACTATACTCTCCATCTTTCTGCCTAGCACCACCTCAGTAATATACTATACTCTCCATCTTTCTACCTAGCACCTCCTCAGTAATATACTATACTCTCTGTCTACCTAGCACCTCCTCAGTAATATACTATACTCTCTCTCTACCTAGCACCTCCTCAGTAATATACTATACTCTCTCTCTACCTAGCACCACCTCAGTAATATACTATACTCTCCATCTTTCTACCTAGCACCTCCTCAGTAATATACTATACTCTCTCTCTACCTAGCACCTCCTCAGTAATATACTATACTCTCTCTCTACCTAGCACCTCCTCAGTAATATACTATACTCTCTCTCTACCTAGCACCTCCTCAGTAATATACTACACTCTCCCTCTACCTAGCACCTCCTCAGTAATATACTATACTCTCTCTCTACCTAGCACCTCCTCAGTAATATACTATACTCTCTCTCTACCTAGCACCTCCTCAGTAATATACTATACTCTCTCTCTCTACCTAGCACCTCCTCAGTAATATACTATACTCTCCCTCTACCTAGCACCTCCTCAGTAATATACTATACTCTCTCTCTACCTAGCACCTCCTCAGTAATATACTATACTCTCTCTCTACCTAGCACCTCCTCAGTAATATACTATACTCTCTCTCTTTCTACCTATCTAATCATTCTGGCCTCTCTCTTATTCCCTCGTTCTCTCTCCTTCTGCCTGTTCTTCCGAACCATATCTCTCTCTGTCCTTTCTCCCACCCTCCTCTCTGACTCCACTTATTGCTGGCACACGCTGGGTGCACAGCGCGAAGGGAGGAAGGGAATGAGGGAGGGATAGAGCGAGTAAGGGAGGACGGGAGGACTGTGCCCTCTCATGCAGAAAGTCACATGGTACGTTCTTGATTAGCAGGAAAAATGAGTTAAAGCAGAAACAGAGAGCAGAGAGAGAGAGAGAGAGCAGAGAGAGAGAGAGGCGTAGAGAGAGAGAGAGAGGCGTAGAGAGAGAGAGCAGAGAGACAGGCGTAGAGAGAGAATGCAGAGAGAGAGAGCAGAGAGAGAGAGAGGCGTAGAGAGAGAGAGCAGAGAGAGAGAGGCGTAGAGAGAGAGAGAGCAGAGAGAAAGAGGCGTAGAGATAGAGAGAGGCATAGAGAGAGGCGTAGAGAGAGAGCAGAGAGAGAGGCGTAGAGAGAGAGAGAGCAGAGAGAGAGAGGTGTAGAGAGAGAGAGGCGTAGAGAGCGAGAGCGAGAGAGGTAGATAGGGAGAGAGACAGAGGGGGGGGGTTGCACAACAGCAACCTCACAAAGCCTCTCTCAGCCTGTTCTTTTAAGAGGGAGGGTTGCACAACAAGAGAGAAGGGAGGAGAGGGATGGGGGAGAGAGAGGGAGGGAGGTTGGCAGAGAGGGAAGGGAGAGAGAAAGTGGGAGGAAAGAGAGGTGATAGGGGAGAGAGGGAGCAGATAGAGGGAGAGAAGGAGCAGGCAGCCAGTAGGCAGAGAGAGAGAGAAACGACACTCACTCTATCCCTCCCACCCAGACTGAGTGTTTCGGTGTTTTCTGCCAAGCTGAGCTGTCATTGGCCCGATCCTAGCCAGACCTGAGCTGTCATTGGCCGAGACCTGTCTCTCTCTCTGTGAGATCAGGAACAAAATGGCCTCTAGCATCCAGCAGGAAGGACAGAGCATCAGGGCACTGTCATCTCGCCTCCTCTCCTCTCCTCAGCCCTGTAAGCAGACACACACCACGCAGGACGGCACTAGTTTTACACACACTGACACACCCACACTGTGCCGTTCAGATGGTATGATATCCCAATTCATCACCAGGTATTCATACTGAATGTTATTACCTGACATATCATTATGAATGACTCCTTTATTATATCAACATCACAACAAACTGAGCCGTTATTGTTGTTCATGTCATCCAGATACACGTTATACAAACACTGGACCATTTCAATGTTCATGTCATCCAGATACACGTTATACAAACACTGGACCATTTCAATGTTCATGTCATCCAGATACACGTTATACAAACACTGGACCATTTCAATGGCGCAGTTGTATTGGAAGTGTTCTGGCTGGTTGAGTCGGACAAATCCTTACTAGAGGATTCAGCATGTGTGTGTGTCCATGTGCGTGTGTGTGTCCATGTGTGTGTGTCCGTGTGTGTGTGAGAGAGAGTTAAGCTGAAAGAAAATAAATGCAGTGTCATATTGTGCCACAGGAGGGCGCCTCAATAACACAGAACAGCCACTACTCAGACTGACAGACTGGCATGAAGACGAATATATAGATGTGTGTGTGTGTGTGTGTGTGTGTGTGTGTGTGTGTGTGTGTGTGTGTGTGTGTGTGTGTGTGTGTGTGTGTGTGTGTGTGTGTGTGTGTGTGTGTGTGTGTGTGTGTGTGTGTGTGTGTGTGTGTGTGTGTGTGTGTGTGTGTGTGTGTGTGTGTGTGTGTGTGTGTGTGTGCGTGTGTCTGTGTGCGTGTCTGCGTGTGTCTGTGTGTGTGTCTGCGTGTGTCTGTGTGTGTGTCTGTCAGAACATGGATAGCTAAGCAGCAGTATCAAAAGCAGTCTGTGACAGTATGTTTTATGACTGTTCTGTGATCATTCAGAATGTTGTATCAGACAGATCTTTGGGATTTCCTTCTAGAACCCCAACATTACTCTGTGATCAGAGCACAGTCTACCACACTGGGGTAGGGGGATATCCTAAGGGTAACAAGCTGGCTCCAGGCGATAGTAGGAGAGAGAGGACATGATGGTGGATTTCATATGTACAGTTGAAGTCGGAAGATTACATACACCTTAGCCAAATACATTTAAACTCAGTTTTTCCACAATTCCTGACATTTAATCCTAGTAAGAATTCTCTATTTTAGGTCAGTTAAGATCACCGCTTTATTTTAAGAATGTGAAATCTCAGAATAATAGTAGAGAGAATTATGTTTTTCAGCTTTTATATCTTTCATCACATTCCCAGTGGGTCAGAAGTTTATATACACTCAATTAGTATTTGGTAGCATTGCCTTCAAATTGTTTAACTTTATAATAATAATATAATATATGCCATTTAGCAGACGCTTTTATCCAAAGCGACTTACAGTCATGTGTGCATACATTCTACGTATGGGTGGTCCCGGGGATCGAACCCACTACCCTGGCGTTACAAGCGCCATGCTCTACCAACTGAGCTACAGAAGGACCGCACATCCAAACATGGTTAAAACATTTTAAGACATTTTATTTTGATTGTCAGTCTGACAGCTCTGTCTATGGATCTGATAGAGGTTACATTCCTCTGTCTATGGATCTGAGAGAGGTTACATTCCTCTGTCTATGGATCTGAGAGAGGTTACATTCATCTGTCTATGGATCTGAGAGAGGTTACATTCCTCTGTCTATGGATCTGAGAGAGGTTACATTCCTCTGTCTATGGATCTGAGAGAGGTTACATTCCTCTGTCTATGGATCTGAGAGAGGTTACATTCCTCTGTCTATGGATAATATCTTAGAGAGGTTACATTCCTCTGTCTATGGATCTGAGAGAGGTTACATTCCTCTGTCTATGGATCTGAGAGAGGTTACATTCCTCTGTCTATGGATCTGAGAGAGGTTACATTCCTCTGTCTATGGATCTGAGAGAGGTTACATTCCTCTGTCTATGGATCTTAGAGAGGTTACATTTCTGTGTCTATGGATCTCTGTGTGTGTGTGTGTGTGTGTGTGTGTGTGTGTGTGTGTGTGTGTGTGTGTGTGTGTGTGTGTGTGTGTGTGTGTGTGTGTGTGTGTGTGTGTGTGTGTGTGTGTGTGTGTGTGTGTGTGTGTGTGTGTGTGTGTGTGTGTGTGTGTGTGTACAGAGGCAAGAAAAAGTACGTGAACCCTTTGGAATTACCTGGATTTCTGCATAAATTTGACATAACATTTTATCTGATCTTCAAGTCACAACAATAGACAAGCACAATGTGCTTAAACTGATAACACACAAATGATTGCATTTTTCTTGTCTATATTAAATACATCATATAAACCTTCACAGTGTAGGTTGGGAAAAGTATGTGAACCCCTATAGACTAATGACTTCTCCAAACGATAGTTGGAGTCAGGAGTCAACTAACCGGAGTCCAATCAATGAGACCAGATTTTAGATTTTGGTTAGAGCTGCCTTGCCCCATAAGAAACACTCACACAATTAGAGTTTGCTATTCACAAGAAGCATTGCCTGATGTGAACCATGCCTCAAACTCAAGAGATCTCAGAAGACCTCAGATGAAGAATGGTTACCTTGCATGAAGCTGGAAAGGGTTGCAAAGGTATCTTTAAAAGTCAGTCCACGCTGAGACACATTGTCTAGAAGTGGAGAAAGTTCAGCACTGTTGCTACTCTCCCTAGGAGTGGCTGTCCTGCAGAGATGACTGCAAGAGCACAGCGCAGAATGCTCAATGAGGTTAAGAAGAATCCCAGAGTCAGCTAAAGACTCACATGAATCTCTGTAACATGCAAACATCTCTGTTGACGAGTCTACGATACGTAAAACACTAATCAATGAGGTTAAGAAGAATCCCAGAGTCAGCTAAAGACTCACATGAATCTCTGTAACATGCTAACATCTCTGTTGACGAGTCTACGATACGTAAAACACTAATCAAGAATGATGTTCATGGGAGGACACCACGGAAGAAGCCACTGCTGTCCAAAAAAACATCGATACACTTCTGAATTTCGCAAAAGAGCACCTGGATGTTCCACAGTGCTACTGGAAAAAGAAATTTGTGGACAGATGAAACTAACGTTGTGTTGTTTGGAAAGAACACACAACACTATGTGTGGAGAAAAAAAGGCACAGCAACATGAAAACCTCATCCCAACTGTAAAGTCTGGTGGAGGGAGCTTCATGGGTTCGGTCAGCATTGCTGCATTTTTACCCCTTTTTCGTGGTGTCCAATTGTTGTAGTAGCTACTATATTGTCTCATCGCTACAACTCCCGTACGACTCGGGAGAGACGAAGGTTGAAAGTTATGCGTCCTCCAATACACAACCCAACTGCTTCTTAACACAGCGCGCATTCAACCCGGAAGCCAGCTGCACCAATGTGTCGGAGGAAACACCGCGCACCTGGCAACCTTGGTTAGCGCGCACTGTGCTGATACGCGATGAGACAAGGATATCCCTACTGGCCAAACCCTCCCTAACCCAGACGACGCTAGGCCAATTGTGCGTCGCCCCACGGACCTCCCGGTCGCGGCCGGTTACGACAGAGCCTGGGCGCGAACCCAGAGTCTCTGATGGCACAGCTGGCGCTGCAGTACAGCGCCCTTAACCACTGCGCCACCCGGGAGGCCAGCTCCCAAGTTTATCAAGACATTTTGCAGGAGGCTATCTGTCCACCAATTGAAGCTCAACAGAAGTTGGGTGATGCAACAGGACAACGACCCAAAAGACAGAAGTAAATCAACAGCAGAATGGCTTCAACAGAAGAAAATACACCTTCTGGAGTGGCCCAGTCAGTCCTGACCTCAACCCATCTGAGATGCTGTCGCATGACCTTAACAGACCGGTTCAGAGGAATGGTCCAACATTCACCCTGACCGTTGTGCAAGTCTGATCCACAACTACAGAAAACGTTTGGTTGAGGTTATTGCTGCCAAAGGAGGGTCAACCAGTTTTTAAATCCAAGGGTCACATACTTTTCCCACCCTGCACTGTGAATGTTTACACGGTGTGTTCAATAAAGACATGAAAACGTGTAGTTGTTTGTGTGTTAATAGTTTTAGCAGACTGTGTTTGTCTATTGTTGTGACTTAGATGAAGACTTAGATGTGTGTGTGTGTGTGTGTGTGTGTGTGTGTGTGTGTGTGTGTGTGTGTGTGTGTGTGTGTGTGTGTGTGTGTGTGTGTGTGTGTGTGTGTGTGTGTGTGTGTGTGTGTGTGTGTGTGTGTGTGTGTGTGTGTGCACGCATGCGCACTCGCTGGTGTGTGTCAACATGAGGGGTGGGGTGAAAAGGGACCAGAGAGGCAATAACCACCACTAGGACAGACTCTATTTATAGGGAGAGAGAGAGAGAAGAGAGAGGGAAGAGAGAGACAGAACTAAAAGACTGCTATCAGGAAGGGCAAACACTCACATATACGCCAGCTGACGTGTGTGTGTGTGTGTTTGCATATGTGTGTGTGTTCTCATGTGTGACTTCAATCGGTGTGTGTGTTTCCAATCTCGTAGAGGCAGTGCCCCGTGGCACGAAGGCATACGCTGCCACCTCAGCCGTTAAACGAGCCTGTTCAAGGGAGGCGTGCGAGTGTGTGTGTGTTTGTCGTTCTATAGAGGCAGGTAAATGTGTGTGTGTGGTTCTAGAGAGGCAGGAACACGTGTGTGTGGTTCTAGAGAGGCAGGAACATGTGTGTGTGGTTCTAGAGAGGCAGGAACATGTATGTGTGGTTCTAGAGAGGCAGGAACATGTATGTGTGGTTCTAGAGAGGCAGGAACATGTGTGTGTGGTTCTAGAGAGGCAGGAACATGTGTGTGTGGTTCTAGAGAGGCAGGAACATGTGTGTGTGGTTCTAGAGAGGCAGGAACATGTGTGTGTGGTTCTAGAGAGGCAGGAACATGTATGTGTGGTTCTAGAGAGGCAGGAACATGTATGTGTGGTTCTAGAGAGGCAGGAACATGTATGTATGGTTCTAGAGAGGCAGGAACATGTATGTGTGGTTCTAGAGAGGCAGGAACATGTGTGTGTGGTTCTAGAGAGGCAGGAACATGTATGTGTGGTTCTAGAGAGGCAGGAACATGTATGTGTGTGTGTAGTTCAGGGGAATGAGGCGGGAACGTTTGTTTAAAATCTGGAGAGTCTTGCGGTCAGATAACATACTCAATGAACGCAGTCATGGAAATTTCCTAAAGACAAGGTTTGTTTCCCAAATGACACCCCTATTCCCTTTGTAGTGTACTACAGTACACAGGCTTCTGGTCAAACATAGTAGTTTATAGGGAATAGGGTGCCACTTGGGAGGCAGCCAGGAGAGGAGTGACACAACTGTGTTTGTTCCACACTAGTATTGTTCTCTTTTATTTCCTTTCTTTCTTTCACTATTCTATTTTTTGTGGTGAATTTAGACAGAGAGAATATAATATGATATTTGAAATGTCGCTATTACTTTGAAACTTCTGTGACTGTAATGTTTACTGTTAATTTTTCACTTTAGTTAAGTGTCTATTTTACATACTTTGGCAATGTAAACATGTTTCCATGACAATACAGCCCATTGAATTGAACTGAGAGAGAGAGAGAGAGAGAGAGAGAGAGAGAGAGAGAGAGAGAGAGAGAGAGAGAGAGAGAGAGAGAGAGAGAGAGCCTAAAGGCATGGGGCTGGCAATAGTTACAGTATTTAGGCTAACTGTCACATAACTACAGTATCCATACACCAGTGCAGTATCCCTACACCAAGCAACCAGATATAAGGACCTACTTTCCCCACAACAACAACATAAACCCCACAAACAGAATATTTGTTAATAGTTTCAAGAGGGAAGCATTGAGACTGCAACTAAAGTTGGTTTCTCTAGCCAGAGCCCTCTAGAGTCTAACTACAGAGAACTTCTACAGTTGGTTTCTCTAGCCAGAGCCCTCTAGAGTCTAACTACAGAGAACTTCTACAGTTGGTTTCTCTAGCCAGAGCCCTCTAGAGTCTAACTACAGAGAACTTCTACAGTTGGTTTCTCTAGCCAGAGCCCTCTAGAGTCTAACTACAGAGAACTTCTACAGTTGGTTTCTCTAGCCAGAGCCCTCTAGAGTCTAACTACAGAGAACTTCTACAGTTGGTTTCTCTAGCCAGAGCCCTCTAGAGTCTAACTACAGAGAACTTCTACAGTTGGTTTCTCTAGCCAGAGCCCTCTAGAGTCTAACTACAGAGAACTTCTACAGTTGGTTTCTCTAGCCAGAGCCCTCTAGAGTCTAACTACAGAGAACTTCTACAGTTGGTTTCTCTAGCCAGAGCCCTCTAGAGTCTAACTACAGAGAACTTCTACAGTTGGTTTCTCTAGCCAGAGCCCTCTAGAGTCTAACTACAGAGAACTTCTACAGTTGGTTTCTCTAGCCAGAGCCCTCTAGAGTCTAACTACAGAGAACTTCTACAGTTGGTTTCTCTAGCCAGAGCCCTCTAGAGTCTAACTACAGAGAACTTCTACAGTTGGTTTCTCTAGCCAGAGCCCTCTAGAGTCTAACTACAGAGAACTTCTACAGTTGGTTTCTCTAGCCAGAGCCCTCTAGAGTCTAACTACAGAGAACTTCTACAGTTGGCTTCTCTAGCCAGAGCCCTCTAGAGTCTAACTACAGATAACTTCTACAGTTGGTTTCTCTAGCCAGAGCCCTCTTGGTCAATCGTTTTGGGTAGCCTTCCACAAGCTTCCCCGAATAAGTAGGGTGAACTTTGGCCCATTCCTCCTGACAGAGCTGGTGTAACTGAGTCAGGTTTGAAGGCCTCCTTGCTCACACACGCTTTTTCAGTTCTGCCCACACATTTTCTATGGTAATTGAGGTCAGGGCTTTGTGATGGCCACTCCAATACCTTGACTTAGTTGTCCTTAAGCCATTTTGCCACAACTTTGGAAGTATGTTTGGAGTCATTGTTTATTTGGAAGTTGCTTCACATAATTTCCCTCCTCATGATGCCATCTATTTTGTGAAGTGCACCAGCCCCTCCTGCAGCAAAGCACCCCCACAACATGATGCTGCCACCCCTGTGCTTCACGTTTGAGATGGGGTTCTTCGGCTTGCAAGCCTCCCCCTTTTTCCTCCAAACATAATGATGGTCATTATGGACAAACAGTTCTATTTTTGATTCATCAGACCAGAGTACATTTCTCCAAAAAGTACAATCGTTGTCCCCATGTGCAGTTGCAAACTGTGGTCTGGCTTTTTTATGGCAGTTTTGGAGCAGTGGCTTCTTCCTTGCTGAGCGGCCTTTCAGGTTATGTTGATATAGGACTCGTTTTACTGTGGATATAGATACTTTTGTACCTGTTTGCTCCAGCATCGTCACAAGGTCCTTTGCTGTTGTTCTGGGATTGATTTGCACTTTTAGCTCCAAAGTACATTCATCTCTAGGAGACAGAACGAGTCTCCTTCCTGAGCGGTATGACGGCTGCGTGGTCCCATGGTGTTTATACTTGTGTACTATCGTTTCTACAGATGAACGTGGTACCTTCAGGCATTTGGAAATTGCTCCCAAGGATGAACCAGACTTGTGGAGGTCTACAATTTTTTTTCTGAGGTCTTGGCTGATTTATTTTGATTTTCCCCTGATGTCAAGCAAAGAGGCACTGAGTATGAAGGTAGGCCTTGAAATACATCCACAGGTACACCTCCAATTGACTCAAATTATGTCAATTAGCCTATCAGAATATTCTAAAGCCATGACATAATTTTCTGGAATGTTCCAAGCTGTTTAAAGGCACAGTCAACTTAGTGTATGTGAACTTCTGACCCACTGGAATTGTGATACAGTGAATTTTAAGTGAAATAATCTGTCTGTCAACAATTGTTGGAAAAATGACTTGTGTCATGCACAAAGTAGATGTCCTAACTGACTTGCCAAAACTATAGTTTGTTACCAAGAAAGTGGTTGAAATGTGGTTGAAAAACAAGTTTTAATGACTCCAACCTAAGTGTATGTAAACTTCCGACTTCAACTGTAGATGTATGTAGCTCTATTTTTGTATATTACTGAAAGAATATAGGCCAAACAAAATAAATAAATAAATAATTTTAACATCCCGCCCCTAAACACTGGTGGGCCTCTGG
>NW_025747249.1:17500-32500 GCF_021184085.1 Oncorhynchus gorbuscha
ACACTACTGTCCTTATACTTGTAGCTGACTACTACTGTAGTACACGCTTTCTTGTAAACTATCTAGCTAGCTATTTAATTTGTTATCCAATTAGAAATACTCCAGTTATCAACTTCGAATGTAGCCATAGTAGGCTAGAGGCTTTGTAGTTTGTGAAATGATGGTTTTAGAATGGCATTTATTTGTAATATATTCGTGAAGGTTTAGGCTTTAGTTGTAATCGTGAATTCTCGAATGGAATTCCTCTGAGAATGTTGTTTGGCCTCCTGATCTGATGACAGGTCAGATTTACAGTCAGGGAAATCAGATTAGCACCTCCATCACATCTCAAAGACAGGAAGTTGTCTCCCCCCCCTGTGTGTCTGTGTGTTGTTGTTGTAGAGGGGAATCTGCAGCAGAGGAAGTGTGGCTTGTTGCTGATTTGATTTGGACTGACCCGTCGTTTACCACCATGTAAAGAAACGGAGCTAATGGTTCTTTATACACACACACACACACACACACACACACACACACACACACACACACACACACACACACACACACACACACACACACACACACACACACACACACACACACACACAGAGTGAAGGATCAGAGCTAATGGGTTTGTACTGTGGTCTTTTAGCTTGTAATGGAAATAATATTAATTAATTAATGTATCCATTAATTTTGTTGTGATGCAGCTATTATCATAGTGTTATTGGCATTCCACAGAGTTGGGATATGGCCTAAAAACCATATATATTTTTTATATACTTATGGCCGATATCTGTTTTTTTAAAAACATTTTCTCTAAACAAGAGTTGCTGCGCAAATAAAGGCCAATACACTGCATTTTAAACAGTCAGCAATAATCTAATGAATTCAGGGCTTGTAAAATGTTTCCTTGGTTAAATATAAGCCTTCCACAACCATAAGAACCACTAAAAATGACATTATTTTGCAATATTCCCTGGCTTTCAAGTCTGTCTATGAAAATCCCCTTTTTGTTACCAATGTAACCAGCTCCGTGCACTAATAATGGCCAACTTCTGGTAGCAGGCAGTATAGAAAATGAACTCATAAATAATCTGTCAAGCACAAGCCCAGGTGCTAGTGAGTAGCCAGCTAATATTTATATTTAGCTCCCGAGGAGCGCAGCGGTCTAAGGCACTGCATCTCAGTGCTAGAGGCGTCACTACAGACCCTGGTTCGATTCCAGGCTGTATCACAACCAGCCATGATTGGGAGTCCCATAGGGCAGTGCACAATTGGCCCGGGCTTGGGTGGGGTGGGCCGTCATTGTAAATAAGAATTGGTTCTTAACTGACTTGCCTAGTTAAATTTAAAAAACTGCTTGCTAACAAGGTGTAACAGTTGAACTGTTATGAATACACCCCCCTGTCTGTCTCCATCTGTTGGAACAACAGCCTGTTCATTTTGTTAAGATGTTGAAGTCAAGTGGCTTCCTGGATAAGAAGATGCTTATTTCTCAGAATGAGAACAAGTTGCCAAATCCTTATATAATGTTTTTTTACTCGACCAGTCGCTCCCAACCTTTTACGGTTACTGTCCCACCAACTGAATGTTGCTCTGCCCGGACTACCACTCATGTACCTTTCACCAGTCTGCCTGTGGTCTCATCAGTCTTCTCAAGCTCCCCCTGTGGATAGGCCAGGTACCCCCAGGGGTCCTAGTGCCTCCGGATGGGAACCACTGGACTAGACAGCTAGCACATAACAGCATGTGGCTTAAATGCGGCTAGGGGTACGTGGTACCACAATGCCACGTGACAGAAACTGAGATACATGTTGATTGATTCTCCCGTTTTAGGAGGGTCTGCTCTACACGGTGGGAGTTGAGACATATAAAGGGTCAAAGTTAGAAAGGTTAACTCCTCTATTACAGTAAAATAATGTCTCTCTCCATCTCACCCATTCTGTTGGACCAAACCTCAAATTAAAATAGCGAGCTGAAACTGCTTGTTGTCAGAGAGGAAGGAGGGATCCTTCCTCTTTGTTGTTGTGAGTGGCAGGTGGAGAGGCTTGGTGTCTGTGTGTGGGTGGGAAGATACTCGGTGTACACAGTACAGGAGGAGGAGGGACATGGTGTCACAGTACAGGAGGAGGAGGGGCTTGGTGTCTGTGTGTGGGTGGGAAGATACTCAGTGTACACAGTACAGGAGGAGGAGGGGCTTGGTGTCTGTGTGTGGGTGGGAAGATACTCAGTGTACACAGTACAGGAGGAGGAGGGGCTTGGTGTCTGTGTGTGGGTGGGAAGATACTCAGTGTACACAGTACAGGAGGAGGAGGGGCTTGGTGTCTGTGTGTGGGTGGGAAGATACTCAGTGTACACAGTACAGGAGGAGGAGGGGCTTGGTGTCTGTGTGTGGGTGGGAAGATACTCAGTGTACACAGTACAGGAGGAGGAGGGGCTTGGTGTCACAGGACAGGAGGAGGAGGGGCTTGGTGTCTGTGTGTGGGTGGGAAGATACTCAGTGTACACAGTACAGGAGGAGGAGGGGCTTGGTGTCACAGTACAGGAGGAGGAGGGGCTTGGTGTCTGTGTGTGGGTGGGAAGATACTCAGTGTACACAGTACAGGAGGAGGAGGGGCTTGGTGTCACAGTACAGGAGGAGGAGGGGCTTGTCCTCCCAGTACAGGAGGAGGAGGGGCTTGTCCTCCCAGTACAGGAGGAGGAGGGGCTTGTCCTCACAGTACAGGAGGAGGAGGGGCTTGTCCTCACAGTACAGGAGGAGGAGGGGCTTGTCCTCACAGTACAGGAGGAGGAGGGGCTTGTCCTCACAGTACAGGAGGAGGAGGGGCTTTTTGTCACAGCACAGGAGGAGGAGGGGCTTGGTGTCACAGTACAGGAGGAGGAGGGGCTTGGTGTCACAGTACAGGAGGAGGAGGGGCTTGTCCTCACAGTACAGGAGGAGGAGGGGCTTGGTGTCACAGCACAGGAGGAGGAGGGGCTTTTTGTCACAGCACAGGAGGAGGAGGGGCTTGGTGTCACAGCACAGGAGGAGCAGGGGCTTGGTGTCACAGCACCAAACAAGGGCACTGCGTTCATCCACCTCTGGCCTGCTCGCCTCCCTACCACTGAGGAAGTACAGTTCCCGCTCAGCCCAGTCAAAACTGTTCGCTGCTCTGGCCCCCCAATGGTGGAACAAACTCCCTCACGACGCCAGGACAGCCGAGTCAATCACCACCTTCCGGAGACACCTGAAACCCCACCTCTTTAAGGAATACCTAGGTTGGGATAAGTAATCCTTCTCACCCCCCCCCTTTAAGATTTAGATGCACTATTGTAAAGTGACTGTTCCACTGGATGCCATAAGGTGAATGCACCAATTTGTAAGTCGCTCTGGATAAGAGCGTCTGCTAAATGACTTAAATGTAAATGTAAATGAGGAGATGGGGCTTGGTGTCACAGTACAGGAGGAGGAGCCACAGTACAGGAGGAGGAGGGGCTTGGTGTCACAGCACAGGAGGAGGGGGAGGGGCTTGTTGTCACAGCACAGGAGGAGGAGGGGCTTGGTGTCACAGTACAGGAGGAGGAGGGGCTTGGTGTCACAGTACAGGAGGAGGAGGGGCTTGGTGTCACAGTACAGGAGGAGGAGGGGCTTGGTGTCACAGTACAGGAGGAGGAGGGGCTTGGTGTCACAGTACAGGAGGAGGAGGGGCTTGGTGTCACAGTACAGGAGGAGGAGGGGCTTGGTGTCACAGTACAGGAGGAGGAGGGGCTTGGTGTCACAGTACAGGAGGGGGAGGGGCTTGTTGTTGTCACAGTACAGGAGGAGGAGGGGCTTGGTGTCACAGTACAGGAGGAGGAGGGGCTTGGTGTCACAGCACAGGAGGAGGAGGGGCTTGGTGTCACAGCACAGGAGGAGGAGGGGCTTGGTGTCACAGTACAGGAGGAGGAGGGGCTTGGTGTCACAGTACAGGAGGAGGAGGGGCTTGGTGTCACAGTACAGGAGGAGGAGGGGCTTGGTGTCACAGTACAGGAGGAGGAGGGGCTTGGTGTCACAGTACAGGAGGAGGAGGGGCTTGGTGTCACAGTACAGGAGGAGGAGGGGCTTGGTGTCACAGTACAGGAGGAGGAGGGGCTTGGTGTCACAGCACAGGAGGAGGAGGGGCTTGGTGTCACAGCACAGGAGGAGGAGGGCTTGGTGTCACAGTACAGGAGGAGGAGGGGCTTGGTGTCACAGTACAGGAGGAGGAGGGGCTTGGTGTCACAGTACAGGAGGAGGAGGGGCTTGGTGTCACAGTACAGGAGGAGGAGGGGCTTGGTGTCACAGTACAGGAGGAGGAGGGGCTTGGTGTCACAGTACAGGAGGAGGAGGGGCTTGGTGTCACAGCACAGGAGGAGGAGGGGCTTGGTGTCACAGTACAGGAGGAGGAGGGGCTTGGTGTCACAGTACAGGAGGAGGAGGGGCTTGGTGTCACAGTACAGGAGGAGGAGGGGCTTGGTGTCACAGTACAGGAGGGGGAGGGGCTTGGTGTCACAGTACAGGAGGGAAGGAGACAAGACCAAAAAGAAAATCCCTCATAAAAAAAATAGAAGATTGATTCTTGCAATACAGACATTTGTAACATCGCGCTAAAACATATATATCCATTTAATTCATTAGAATATATCGACCAGCCCTAGTTCCATAACAAACAGTTAGGCTACACCCAGTTTTGATACTTTGGTTTGAGTGAGATGGTGTTTTTGCAGTCGTGATTACGTTCTCCTGTCCGTCTCTGGGTCTAGTGTATGCAAGTGTGTGTCTGTCCCTGGAAAATCCAGATTTTAATGTCTGTGTGTCTGAGACACTGTGTTCCTCGCTTAGCACAGTGACTATATAGAGTCATGATAGGTGTGTGTGTCTCTGATAAATGTTTTATGAGACCAACCCTTTACGACAGAAGTGCTACTTCCTGTGTGTGTGAGTGAGTGATGAGGTCGAGGGAGTTCACTACCATTGTGTTACCACCACCCTGCCGGCTGTGGCTTTGACAGGTAGATTGATGGAGGATGTTCTGAATAGGCATGCTACTCTGTCCTGTTGAGTGTGTGTGTGTGTGTGTGTGTGTGTGTGTGTGTGTGTGTGTGTGTGTGTGTGTGTGTGTGTGTGTGTGTGTGTGTGTGTGTGTGTGTGTGTGTGTGTCGGTGTCGGTGTGTCGGTGTGTCGGTGTGTGATTGTGTTCTGTTGATGTCAGGGAGGTGTGTGTGTGTGTGGGACTTCAGTCAGAGGGTACAGTGTGGTTAAGACAAAGCAAAAATCACCCACATTACACTCCTTCCCTTGTCATCGTCATGGCAACTGTCAAGTTGCCATGACAGTAGTTTTCCATTGACCCAGGTTTATTTGACAAAAACAATGGGCCCAAAACATTATTGTGACACGTGTCAGGGACAGCTTTGTGACACGTGTCAGGGACAGCTTTGGGACATGTAAAAGGGACAGCTTTGGGACACCTGTAGGGGACAGCTTAGTGACACGTGTACGGGACAGCTTTGTGACACGTGTCAGGGACAGCTTTGGGACACGTGTGAGGGACAGCTTTGGGACAGCTTTGGGACACGTGTAAGGAACAGCTTTGGGACACGTGTCAGGGGCAGCTTTGGGACACGTATTGGGGACAGCTTTGGGACACGTGTCAGGGGCAGCTTTGGGACACGTGTAAGGGACAGCTTTAGGACACGTGTAGGGGCCAGGTTTGGGACACGTGTCGGGGACAGCTTTAGGACACGTGTAGGGGCCAGGTTTGGGATACGTGTAGGGGACAGCTTTAGGACACGTGTGGGGGCCAGGTTTGGGACACGTGTAAGGGAAAGGGCAGATACAAGAGACGTATCGACAGGTGGACTCTTTTTCTTGTGTAACTTTATTGCGACAAAATATGTGTTTTAGAATAATGGCTGATTGGTGAATCATTTTGAAGGTAGGCTGGGCGCTGACTATAAAGCTCCACTCCACATTTCATTCTAAACTGGGGGGTTCGAGCGCTGAATGCTGATTGGCTGACCGCCGTGGTATATCAGAGTGCTCGCTAAGTAAATGTTAATGCCCAATTTGTCAAAACACCTAAAAAGATTGCAGTTTCAAAACTGCAGTAAAAGTGCATTAACAAAAGTGTTGTTATTATTAGATAGTCTGCTATACAGGCTATACAGTATACAGCAGGCTATGTGAGATGAGGTGGGAGACATCAACAATTGGTAGGGCGACACACACACACACACACACACACACACACACACACACACACACACACACACACACACACACACACACACACACACACACACACACACACACACACACACACACACACACACACACACACACACACACACAGTGAGCTGAGGCAGAAGACATCAACAATGGGTAGGGTCACACACACACACACACACACACACACACACACACACACACACACACACACACACACACACACACACACACACACACACACACACACACACACACACACACACACACACACACACACACACACACACACACACACAGTGAGCTGAGGCAGAGGACATCAACAATGAGGAGAGTTTCTACAAGACAGTACAGGTCATGACCTCTGGTCCAGGGTCAGGCTGTGTGTGTGACCTCTGGTCCAGGGTCAGGCAGCGTGGAGTAGAGGGGTGTGAGAAGAAGGGGGGTAGAGGATATAGAGGAGGGTGGAGTAGAGGGGTGTGAGAAGGAGATGGGGGGTAGAGGATATAGAGGAGGGTGGAGTAGAGGGGTGTGAGAAGGAGACGGGGGTAGAGGATATAGAGGAGGGTGGAGTAGAGGGGTGTGAGAAGGAGACTGGGTGGTAGAGGATATAGAGGGGTGTGAGAAGGAGACGGGGGGGGGTAGAGGATATAGAGGAGGGTGGAGTAGAGGGGTGTGAGAAGGAGACGGGGGTAGAGGATGTAGAGGGGTGTGAGAAGGAGACAGGGTGGTAGAGGATATAGAGGAGGGTGGAGTAGAGGGGTGTGAGAAGGAGACAGGGTGGTAGAGGATATAGAGGGTGGAGTAGAGGGGTGTGAGAAGGAGACGGGGGGGAGAGGATATAGAGGAGGGTGGAGTAGAGGGGTGTGAAGGATAGAGGAGGGTGGAGTAGAGGGGTGTGAGAAGGAGACAGGGTGGTAGAGGATATATAGGAGGGTGGAGTAGAGTGGTGTGAGATGGGGGGGGGGTAGAGGATGTTTGGGAGAAGGACATGGCATAGAGTGGGGGGTAATTCCACGGTAACGCTAAAACTATGGTTTTTCATGTTAAAACATATAACAAACAAAAACCTTTGATTTCAAAGTGAAACAATTCGGACTTTAACAATTTCAACTGCCATTTTTACAAAAACACAGGAAGAACTGTGCAGATAGTTTGGTAACAGAGGGAAACAGGGAGATTTTACCCAGATAGTTTGGTATCAGAAGGAAACATGGAGGAGGAGGGGTAGGACTGGCTAGATGGTTGTTATGATAGAGAGAGGAGGGGTAGGACTGGCTAGATGGTTGTTATGATAGAGAGAGGAGGAGGGGTAGTACTGGCTAGATGGTTGTTATGATAGAGAGAGGAAGGGTAGGACTGGCTAGATGGTTGTTATGATAGAGAGAGGAGGAGGGGTAGGACTGGCTAGATGGTTGTTATGATAGAGAGGAGGGGTAGGACTGGCTAGATGGTTGTTATGATAGAGAGGAGGGGTAGGACTGGCTAGATGGTTGTTATGGTAGATAGTAGGAGGAGGGGTAGGACTGGCTAGATGGTTGTTATGATAGAGAGGAGGAGGGGTAGGACTGGCAAGATGGTTGTTATGATAGAGAGGAGGAGGGGTAGGACTGGCTAGATGGTTGTTATGATAGAGAGAGGAGGAGGGGTAGGACTGGGTAGATGGTTGTTATGATAGAGAGGAGGAGGGGTAGGACTGGCTAGATGGTTGTTATGATAGAGAGAGGAGGGGTAGGACTGGCTAGATGGTTGTTATGATAGAGAGTAGGAGGAGGGGTAGGACTGGGTAGATGGTTGTTATGATAGAGAGGAGGAGGGGTAGGACTGGCTAGATGGTTGTTATGATAGAGAGTAGGAGGAGGGGTAGGACTGGGTAGATGGTTGTTATGATAGAGAGGAGGAGGGGTAGGACTGGCTAGATGGTTGTTATGATAGAGAGAGGAGGAGGGGTAGGACTGGCAAGATGGTTGTTATGATAGAGAGAGGAGGAGGGGTAGGACTGGCTAGATGGTTGTTATGATAGAGAGAGGAGGGGTAGGACTGGCAAGATGGTTGTTATGATAGAGAGAGGAGGAGGGGTAGGACTGGCTAGATGGTTGTTATGATAGAGAGAGGAGGGGTAGGACTGGCAAGATGGTTGTTATGATAGAGAGAGGAGGAGGGGTAGGACTGGCTAGATGGTTGTTATGATAGAGAGAGGAGGGGTAGGACTGGCTAGATGGTTGTTATGATAGAGAGGAGGGGTAGGACTGGCTAGATGGTTGTTATGATAGAGAGAGGCGGTGGCCCGTTCCTGGAGGTTCATGCTCTACAACATCCGCAGAGTAGGACTGACCTAGATGTTGTTCACATAGAGGAGCGGCGAGGTCCTAATCCAGGCACTTGTCAGGAGAGGTCTGGATTACTGCAGAGGGGATACAGCTGTTGGCTGGGCTCCCTGCCTGTGCCATTAAACCCTTCAACTCATCCAGAACGCCGCAGCCCGTCTGGTGTTCAACCTTCCCAAGTTCTCTGGTCACCCCGCTCCTCCGTTCTCTCCACTGGCTTCCAGTTGAACTGGCATCCGCTACAAGACCATGGTGCTTGCCTACGGAGCTGAGGGGAACGGCACCTCAGTACCTCCAGGCTCTGATCAGGCCCTGTGACAAACACCCAAACAAGGGCACTGCGTTCATCCACCTCTGGCCTGCTCGCCTCCCTACCACTGACAGGAAGTACAGCACCATTTCAGCCCAGTCAAAACTGTTCGCTGCCCTCCCCCCAATGGTGGAACAAACTCCCTCACGACGCCAGGACAGTTGAGTCAATCACCACCTTCCGGAGACACCTGAAACCCCACCTCTTTAAGGAATACCTAGGATAGGTTGTAGTAATCCCTCTCACCCCACCCCCTAAGTTTTAGATGCACTATTGTTAAGAGTTGACTGTCCCACTGGATGTCATAAGGTGAATGCACCAATTTGTAAGTCGCTCTGGATAAGAGCGTCTGCTAAATGACTTAAATGTAAATGTAAATGTAGAGGAGGGGTAGGACTGGCTAGATGGTTGTTATGATAGAGAGGAGGGGTAGGACTGGCTAGATGGTTGTTATGATAGAGAGAGGAGGAGGGGTAGGACTGGCTAGATGGTTGTTATGATAGAGAGGAGGAGGGGTAGGACTGGCTAGATGGTTGTTATGATAGAGAGAGGAGGAGGGGTAGGACTGGCTAGATGGTTGTTATGATAGAGAGAGGAGGAGGGGTAGGACTGGCTAGATGGTTGTTATGATAGAGAGAGGAGGGGTAGGACTGGCAAGATGGTTGTTATGATAGAGAGAGAGGAGGGGTAGGACTGGCAAGATGGTTGTTATGATAGAGAGAGGTCTCCGGGGTAGGACTGGCAAGATGGATGTTATGATAGAGAGGAGGGGTAGGACTGGCTAGATGGTTGTTATGATAGAGAGAGGAGGAGGGGTAGGACTGGCTAGATGGTTGTTATGATAGAGAGGAGGAGGAGGGGTAGGACTGGCAAGATGGATGTTATGATAGAGAGGAGGGGTAGGACTGGCTAGATGGTTGTTATGATAGAGAGAGGAGGAGGGGTAGGACTGGCTAGATGGTTGTTATGATAGAGAGGAGGGGTAGGACTGGCTAGATGGTTGTTATGATAGAGAGAGGAGGAGGGGTAGGACTGGCTAGATGGTTGTTATGATAGAGAGGAGGGGTAGGACTGGCTAGATGGTTGTTATGATAGAGAGGAGGGGTAGGACTGGCTAGATGGTTGTTATGATAGAGAGGAGGAGGGGTAGGACTGGCTAGATGGTTGTTATGATAGAGAGGAGGAGGGGTAGGACTGGCTAGATGGTTGTTATGATAGAGAGGAGGAGGGGTAAGACTGGCTAGATGTTTGTTATGATAGAGAGAGGAGGAGGGGTAGGACTGGCTAGATGGTTGTTATGATAGAGAGAGGAGGGGTAGGAGAGAGGGTTAGAATGTGTATGGGTTCAGTTTAAGGGCTTGGAAGGAGAGGTGGCTGTGATGGGAGAGGGGATACAGGGCAGGGGCTGTGTGTGTACAAGAGTTATTGGTTTGGGCCCGGGAAATTGTTGTCCTGCACCTTTATGTTAGGAAAACTGTGGTTGGTGTGTGTGTGTGGGTGTGTGGCTGCTTACCTGTGAATGGAAACTCTGGGCAGAACTGGTCAGTCCCTACAGTGTCCACACACACACTGATCACTTAAAGATGCACTATGCAGATGTTGCTCTGCCATTTCCTGGTTGATAGAATTGTAATAGTTCTGTCTCTCCGTTTCAGTTCCTGTGACAAATCAATGCAGGTGTCGTGTGGAGACTCATTGTACAGTTGTAAACAGCTGTGAAATTCCCCTTTGAAGCTCTCTGTGAACACCGAAAGTATTAAAGTTGTAATGTCTGTAAACAGTAAAGTCGTTGCAGATGTAAGTCTCTCGTCTCTTGTATTCAGTAAGTGACACCATTTCAACTTGAACTATAATAACTAATCATGTGTTCTGTAACGCTCTGGTCTCCGTATTCAGCCGTTACAGTTGTAATGCTCTCTGTCTCTCAGTATTCAGTCGTTACAGTTGTAATGCTCTCTGTCTCTCAGTATTCAGTCGTTACAGTTGTAATGCTCTCCGTCTCTCCGTATTCAGTCGTTACAGTTGTAATGCTCTCTGTCTCCTGTATTCAGCCGTTACAGTTGTAATGCTCTCTGTCTTTCAGTATTCAGTCGTTACAGTTGTAATGCTCTCCGTCTCTCCGTATTCAGCCGTTACAGTTGTAATGCTCTCTGTCTTTCAGTATTCAGCCGTTACAGTTGTAATGCTCTCCGTCTCTCCGTATTCAGTCGTTACAGTTGTAATGCTCTCTGTCTTTCAGTATTCAGTCGTTACAGTTGTAATGCTCTCTGTCTTTCAGGCTGTTCCTCCAAGTCATTCAAGCTGTACTCTCCAAAGGAGCCCCCCAACGGCAGCTCCTTTCCCCCGTTCCACCCCGGCACCATGCTGGACAGAGACCTGGGGTGAGCAGGATGCACCTGAAACGTTGTTGCATTCTGTGTGTCATTCTGTGGTGCTTTTTGGAGTGTGTGTGTCATTCTGTGGTGCTTTTTGGAGTGTGTGTGTCATTCTGTGGTGCTTTTTGGAGTGTGTGTGTCATTCTGTGGTGCTTTTTGGAGTGTGTGTGTCATTCTGTGGTGCTTTTTGGAGTGTGTGTGTCATTCTGTGGTGCTTTTTGGAGTGTGTGTGTCATTCTGTGGTGCTTTTTTTTTGTGGTGTGTGTGTCATTCTGTGGTGCTTTTTGGAGTGTGTGTGTCATTCTGTGGTGCTTTTTGGAGTGTGTGTGTCATTCTGTGGTGCTTTTGGAGTGTGTGTGTCATTCTGTGGTCTTTTTGGATTCTGTGGTGCTTTTTGGAGTGTGTGTGTCATTCTGTGGTGCTTTTTGAAGTGTGTGTGTCATTCTGTGGTGCTTTTTGGAGTGTGTGTGTCTTTCTGAGTCAGGGTGAGCAGTTACAGTGAGGGAGGAAAGTATTTGATCTCCTGCTGATTTTGTAAGTTTGTCCACTGACAATAATATACTATAATTGTAATGGTGATTTATTTGAACAGTGAGAGACAGAATAACAACAAAAAAATCCAGAAAAACACATGTCAAAAATGTTATGAATTGATTTGCATTTTAATGAGGGAAATAAGTATTTGACCCCTCTGCAAAACATGACTTAGTACTTGGTGGCAAAACCCTTGTTGGCAATCAGAGGTCAGACGTTTCTTGTAGTTGGCCACCAGGTTTGCACACATCTCAGGAGGGATTTTGTCCCACTCCTCTTTGCAGATCTTCTCCAAGTCATGAAGGTTTCGAGACTGACGTTTGGCAACTGGAACCTTCAGTTCCCTCCACAGATGTTCTATGGGATGAAGGTCTGGAGAGCGATGCCACTCCAGGACCTTAATGTGCTTCTTCTTGAGCCACTCCTTTGTGGCCGTGTGTTTGGAGTCATTGTCATGCTGGAATACCACAACCCATTGTCAATGCCCTGGCTGAGGGAAGGAGGTTCTCACCCAAGATCTGACGGTACATGGCCCCGTCCATCGTGCCTTTGATGCTGTGAAGTTGTCCTGTCCCCTTAGTAGAAAAACACCCCCAAAGCATAATGTTTCCACCTCCATGTTTGACGTTGGGGATGGTTTCTTGGGGTCATAGGCAGCTTACCTCCTCCTCCAAACACAGCAAGTTGAGTTGATGCCAAAGAACTCCTTTTTGGTCTCATCTGACCACAACACTTTCACCCAGTTGTCTTCTGAATCATTCAGATGTTCATTGGTAAACTTCAGACAGGCATGTATATGTGCTTTCGGGTGCTGTAGGATTCCAGTCCTTCACGGCGTAGTGTGTTACCAATTGTTTTCTTGGTGAATATGGTCCCAGCTGCCTTGAGATCATTGACAAGATCCTCCCGTGTAGTTCTGGGCTGATTCCTCACCGTTCTCATGATCATTGCAACTCCACGAGGTGAGATCTTGCATGGAGCCCCAGGCAGAGGGAGATTGACAGTTCTTTTGTGTTTCTTCCATTTGCGAATAATCGCACCAATTGTTGTCACCTTCTCACCATCTGCTTGGCGATGGTCTTGTAGCCCATTCCAGCCTTGTGTAGGTCTACAATCTTGTCCCTGACATCCTTGGAGAGCTCTTTGGTCTTGGCCATGGAGGAGAGTTTGGAATCTGATTGATTGATTGCTTCTATGGACAGGTGTCTTTTATACAGGTAACAAGATGAGATTAGGAGCACTCCTTTAAGAGTGTGGTCCTAATCTCAGATCATTACCTGTATAAAAGACACCTGGGAGCCAGAAATGTTTCTGATTGAGGTGGGGTCAAATACTTATTTCCCTCATTAAAATGCAAATCTAGTTATAACATTTTTGACATGTGTTTTTCTGGATTTTTTTGTTGGTATTCTGTCTCTCACTGTTCAAATAAACCACCATTAAAATGATAGACTGATCATTTCTTTGTCAGTGGGCAAACGTACAACATCAGCAGGGGATCAAATACTTTTTTCCTCACTGTATCTCCTCCTCGGAGATGGATTGTTACAGGAAGTCCTGTTAGCTCGTCCAGATCTCAGGGTGATGTGTGTGTGTGCGCGTGTGTGTGTGTGTGCGTGTGTGTGCGTGCGTGCGTGCGCGCTGGGGGGGGGGTAACATGTCCAGGCTAACTGTCTCATCTGGTTCTTACAGATAACAGGCAACAGTTACAATTCACATTTTGTGTGGAGAAAGAGCAGTATTAATCTAGATGTTTCCTTGACAGCGTGTGTTCTCTCTCTGCAGCCCAACCCCCATGTACCCCCCCTCATACCTGGAGCCTGGAATAGGGTAAGACTTACTGTTTCTAGTCTGGATGTTTCTGCTCTAGATATCACAGACCTACATCCATTTCTGCTACCGTCTGCGTTTTTAGTGGACTGAAATATGTGCCTGTACTCAGTTTAAGTTCCTGTAGCATTTACAGTTGAAGTGGGAAGTTTACATACACTTGAGGTTGGAGTCTTTAAAACTGGTTTTTCAACCACTCCACACATTTCTTGTTAACAAACTCTAGTTTTTGCAAGTCGGTTACGACCTCTAGGACATCTACTGTGTTCATGACACAAGTCATTTTTCCGAACGATTGTTGACAGACAGATTATTTCACTTATAAATAACTGTATCACAATTCCAGTGGGTCAGAAGTTTACATACACTAAGTTGACTGTGCCTTTAAACAGCTTGGAAAATTCCAGAAAATTATGTCATGGCTTTAGAAGCTTCTGATAGGCTAATTGACATCATTTGAGTCAATTGGAGGTGTACCTGTTGGTGTATTTAAAGGCCTATCTTCATACTCAGTGCCTCTTTGCTTGACATCAGGGGAAAATCAAAATAAATCAGCCAAGACCTCAGAAAAATAATTGCAGACCTCCACAAGTCTGGTTCATCCTTGGGAGCAATTTCCAAATGCCTGAAGGTACCACGTTCATCTGTAGAAACGATAGTACGCAAGTATAAACACCAAGGGACCACACAGCCGTCATTCCACTCAGGAAGGAGACGCATTCTGTCTCCTAGAGATGAATGTAGTTTGGTGTGAAAAGTGCAAATCAATCCCACAACAACAGCAAATGACCTTGTGAAGATGCTGGAGGAAACGGGTACAAAACGGTCTATATCCACAGTAAAACGGGTCCTATATTGACATAACCTGAAAGGCCGCTCAGCAAGGAAGAAGCCACTGCTCCAAAACTGCCATCGAAAAGCCAGACTACGGTTTGCAACTGCACATGGGGACAAAAATTGTACTTTTTGGAGAAATGTCCTCTGGTCTGATGAAACAAAAATATAACTGTTTGTCCATAATGACCATTGTTATGTTTTGAGGAGAAAAGGGGAGGCTTGCAAGCCGAAGAACACCATCAGAACTGTGAAGCATGGGGGTGGCAGCATCATGTTGTGGGGTGCTTTGCTGCAGGAGGGACTGGTGCATGTCACAAAATAGATGGCATCACGAGGGAGGAAAATTATGTGGATATATTGAAGCAACATCTCAAGACATCAGTCAGGAAGTTAAAGCTTGGTCACAATTGGGTCTTCCAAATGGACAATGATCCCAAGCATACTACCAAAGTTGTGGCAAAATGGCTTAAGGACAACAAAGTCAAGGTATTGGAGTAGCCATCACAAAGCCCTGACCTCGATCCTATAGAACATTTGTGGGCAGAAGCTAAAAAGCGTGCTCTGTGAGCAAGTAGGCCT
>NW_025747249.1:37500-47500 GCF_021184085.1 Oncorhynchus gorbuscha
GAGTGCCAGAAAGTCATGATTGTCGTCTGTTTTGTAATGAACACGGCCAGTTTCCTGGACACAGACTGAGCCTGGGTTCTCCATTGATCTGTCTGATTGGTTCAGGACCAGGGTTAATGTGTGTCTGGGAAACCACCCTATGAGACTCTGTTGTTGTGTACTTACGCTCCACTGTTCTTCTGCTTCCTGTCTCCTCCTCCTCCTCCGCAGCGATTGGCCGGACGTTGATCCCGCGGTACTTCCGGAGTATATTCGAGGGGGGCGCCACCGACCTCTACTACGTGTTGAAGCACCCCAAAGAGTCCTTCCACAACAACTTCGTCTCGCTGGACTGTGACCAGTGCACCATGGTTACACAGAACGGAAAACCCATGTTCACACAGGTGTGTGTATGTGTGTGCGTAGACTATGTCTTTCCTGCGGACGCTATTGTAAACATGAGGGAGAATCCTAACATCAAAATCTGCATTTGTAACTCAACTGAATGAGTTCAGTGCATCTTCTATGTGAAAGTCTACACATGTAAGTCATGCTTGGATTCGGCACATAGTTGCTGGTGAATTGCTATCTTTGCGCACAACAAATATTCTGAACATAACTTTCGTGATCTCCTTTTGTAGAAAGTGCAACCCTGACCTCTGACCCCTCTAGGTGTGTGTGGAGGGTCGTCTGTACCTGGAGTTCATGTTTGACGACATGATGAGGATCAAGACGTGGCACTTCAGCATCCGACAGCACCGTGAACTGATACCACGCAGTATACTGGCCATGCATGTGAGTTAAACACACACACACACATTCACCTGTTGTCTAATAGCGATGGTAGACAGATCAATACATGGTGTCCGACCTCTCGAACCCCTGACCTGTAGAACCCCTGACCTGTAGAACCCCTGACCTGTAGAACCCCTGACCTGTAGAACCCCTGACCTGTAGAACCCCTGACCTGTAGAACCCCTGACCTGTAGAACCCCTGACCTCTAGAACCCCTGACCTCTCGAACCCCTGACCTCTCGAACCCCTGACCTCTCGAACCCCTGACCTCTCGAACCCCTGACCTCTCGAACCCCTGACCTCTCGAACCCCTGACCTCTCGAACCCCTGACCTCTAACCCTACAGGCCCAGGACCCCCAGATGTTAGACCAGCTGTCTAAGAACATCACCAGATGTGGACTGTCAAACTCCACCCTCAACTACCTCCGAGTGAGTAGATCCCTACCTCTACACACAAACATCAACAACATCAAACATAGATCACTACCTCCCAGGGAGTACACACAAACATCAACAACAACAAACATAGATCCCTACCTCCCAGGGAGTACACACAAACATCAACAACAACAAACATAGATCCCTACCTCCCAGGGAGTACACACAAACATCAACAACAACAAACAAACTCCCAGGAGTACACACAAACATCAACAACAACAAACATAGATCACTACCTCCCAGGGAGTACACACAAACATCAACAACATCAATAAACATAGATCACTACCTCCCAGGGAGTACACACAAACATCAACAAACATAGATCCCTACCTCCCAGGGAGTACACACAAACATCAACAACAACAAACATAGATCACTACCTCCCAGGGAGTACACACAAACATCAACAACAACAACAAACATAGATCCCTACCTCCCAGGGAGTACACACAAACATCAACAAACATAGATCCCTACCTCCCAGGGAGTACACACAAACATCAACAACAACAAACATAGATCACTACCTCCCAGGGAGTACACACAAACATCAACAAACATAGATCCCTACCTCCCAGGGAGTACATACAAACATCAACAACAACAAACATAGATCACTACCTCCCAGGAGTACACACAAACATCAACAACAACAAACATAGATCTCTACCTCCCAGGAGTACACACAAACATCAACAACAACAAACATAGATCCCTACCTCCCAGTGAGTACACACAAACATCAACAACAACAAACATAGATCACTACCTCCCAGGAGTACACACAAACATCAACAACAACAAACATAGATCACTACCTCCCAGGGAGTACACACAAACATCAACAAACATAGATCACTACCTCCCAGGGAGTACACACAAACATCAACAACAACAAACATAGATAGGTAGGGTAGTACATAGTACTGATAGGTGGGGTAGTAGTATATAGTACTGATAGGTAGGGTAGTACATAGTACTGATAGGTAGGGTAGTACATAGTACTGATAGGTAGGGTAGTAGTTTAACAGTACTGATAGGTGGGTTGGTAGTTTATTGTCCCCTGATAGGTAGGGTAGTATATAGTACTGATAGGTAGGGTAGTACATAGTACTGATAGGTAGGGTAGTACATAGTACTGATAGGTAGGGTAGTACATAGTACTGATAGGTAGGGTAGTAGTTTATTGTCCCCTGATAGGTAGGGTAGTATATAGTACTGATAGGTAGGGTAGTACATAGTACTGATAGGTAGGGTAGTACATAGTACTGATAGGTAGGGTAGTAGTTTATTGTCCCCTGATAGGTAGGGTAGTATATAGTACTGATAGGTAGGGTAGTACATAGTACTGATAGGTAGGGTAGTAGTTTAACAGTACTGATAGGTGGGTTGGTAGTTTATTGTCCCCTGATAGGTGGGGTAGTAGTTTATTGTCACCTGATAGGTAGGGTAGTAGTATATAGTACTGATAGGTAGGGTAGTATATAGTACTGATAGGTAGGGTAGTAGTATATAGTACTGATAGGTAGGGTAGTATATAGTACTGATAGGTAGGGTAGTATATAGTACTGATAGGCCATACAGCTTCCACCTAACAAACCTTTCATATCCAGGGGAGTTTATGGCCTAAAAACTAGAGTACAACATTAGACTGAAGTCCACTGTGAAGGACATGTTATCGTGTGAAGAGAGTGTCTTGTCTTTCGTGTCATGAATAATTCACACCTGGTGGTAATTTCCACTACACAAAGAATGGTTGTCTTGTCTCTCTGTCATCTCAAGTCTCCCTCCCTCCCTCCCTCCGTCATGTGTCTCTCCTGTAGCTGTGTGTGATTCTGGAGCCCATGCAGGAGCTGATGTCCAGACACAAGACCTACAGCCTCAGCCCCAGGGACTGTCTCAAGACCTGCCTCTTCCAGAAGTGGCAACGCATGGTTGCCCCGCCAGGTAACACACACACACAACGTGCAGGCGCACACACACACACACACAACGTACACACACACACACACACACACACACACACACACACACACACACACACACACACACACACTCACTCACACACACACACACACACACACACACACACACACACACACACACACACACACACACACACACACACACACACACACACACACACACACACACACACACACACACACACACACACACACACACACACACACACACACACACACACACACACACACACACACACACACACACACACAATGCAGGCACACACACACACACACACAACGTGCAGGCGCACACACACACACAAATCAAATCACATCAAATGTATTTATAAAGCCCTCCGTACATCAGCTGATATCTCAAAGTGCTGGACAGAAACCCAGCCTAAAACCCCAAACAGCAAGCAATGCAAGTGTAGAAGCACGGTGGCTAGGAAAAGCTCCCTAGAAAGGCCAAAACCTAGGAAGGAACCTAGAGAGGAACCAGGCTATGTGGAGTGGCCAGTCCTCTTCTGGCTGTGCCAGGTGGATGTTCATCAAATGTTCATAAATGACCAGCATGGTCGAATAATAAAAGGCAGAACAGTTGAAACTGGAGCAGCAGCACGGCCAGGTGGACTGGGGACAGCAAGGAGTCATCATGTCAGGTAGACCTGGGGCATGGTCCTAGGGCTCAGGTCACACACACACACACACACACACACACAACGTGCAGACACACACACACAACGTGTAGGCGCATACACACACGCACACACAACGTGCAGGCGCACACACACACACACACAACGTGCAGGCGCACACACACATACAACGTGCAGGCGAACACACACAGGCAGACAGAACGTGCACCCACATGCGTGAACGCGTGCACACACACACTCCTCCTCCCTAACACCAAACTCTCCCTCTCTTCTCCCTTTCCCCCAGAGGAGCCGGAGAGGCAGGCTCCCAGTAAGCACACACACGCGCGTACATACACACAACCTCTCACACACACATCAAGATTGGGTTCCGGGTTCCAAGACTGCACACACCTCTTCACCTCCGTCCTAACTCTGTCTCCCGTTCTCCACTCTCTCCTCCCCAAATCTACCTCTCTTCCCCAACTCTTCCCCCTCCTCCCTCTCCTCTCTTCCCCCCCTACCCCCTCCCCCCTCTCTCCCCCCCCCCTCTCTCCCTCTACCCCCCCCTCTCTCCTCTCTACCCCCTCCCCCTCTCCTCTCTACCCCCTCATCCTCTCCTCTCTACCCCTCCTCCTCTCCTCTCCCCCTCTCCTCTCTCCCCCCCCCCTCCTCTCTACCCCCCTCTCCTCTCTACCCCCCTCTCCTCTCTACCCCCCTTTCCTCTCTACCGCCCTCTCCTCTCTACCGCCCCCCCCTCTCCTCTCTACCGCCCCCTCCTCTCCTCTCTACCCCCCTCCTCTCGTCTCTACCCCCCCCTCCTCTCTACCGCCCTCTCCTCTCTACCCCTCCCCCTCCTCTCTACCGCCCTCTCCTCTCTACCCCCCCCCTCTCCTCTC
Source organism: Oncorhynchus gorbuscha (assembly GCF_021184085.1). Taxonomy (NCBI): domain Eukaryota; kingdom Metazoa; phylum Chordata; class Actinopteri; order Salmoniformes; family Salmonidae; genus Oncorhynchus; species Oncorhynchus gorbuscha. Next base: position 42,224 of record NW_025747249.1, read on the forward strand.
TACCGCCCCTCTCCTCTCTCTCTCCCCCCCCTCCTCTCGTCTCTACCCCCCCCCCCCCTCCTCTCTACCGCCCTCTCCTCTCTACCCCTCCCCCTTCCTCTCTACCGCCCTCTCCTCTCTACCCCCTCCTCTCCTCTCTACCGCCCCCTCCTCTCCTCTCTATCCCCCCACCCCTCCTCTAGCTGAACCAGCCAGACAGGCCCCTAATAAGAGGAGGAAGCGTAAGATGTCAGGTGGCAGCACCATGAGTGCCGGAGGAGGAACCACCAACAACAACAACAAGAAGAAGAGTCCAGCGAGCAGCTTCCCCCTGTCCAGCCAAGTACCAGTAAGTAGCAGTCAAATCAATCACATGTGTTTTAGGAAGCCCTTTTTACATCAGCAGTCACAGTGTGTTGCAGTTACGTGGTCTAAAATCTCAAAGAGCAAGCAAAGCAGAAGCCAGACCACAGCGGCCAGGAAAACCTATCTTCTACACCCCTATCTTTGTAATGATGTTATCTCCCTCCCCTTTAAGATGTGATGGTGGAGGAAAAGCCCACCCTGATAGGAGGGGAGCTAGCTTTGGTAGTAGTGGTAGTCGTCTCCTCCCCCTATCTCTCTAATAATGGTTTCTTCCTCCCCTATAGGACGTTATGGTGGTGGGAGAGCCCACCCTGATGGGAGGGGAGTTCGGGGGGACGAGGACGAGCGCTTGATCACGCGGCTGGAGAACCAACAGTTTGACGCGGCCAACGGCATCGATGACGAGGACAGCTTCAACAACAGCCCCGCGCTGGGCGCCAACTCTCCCTGGAACAACAAGGCCCCATCCAGCCAGGAGAGCAAGAGTGACAACCCGACGTCTCAGGCCTCACAGTAGAGGAGGGGAGGGAGGGGAGGGGCTTCCATAGTCTTAAAGGGGTTTCCTCTCCTTGTGGGTGTGTGTCAATTGTCTGTAGTGGCTTCCTGACTGTTCTTATCATTTCCTCTTAAAGGGGCGATCCGCAGTTGAAAAAATAACTTAGTGTCACCTCTACCTCCTGTTTTAGTAAAAAGCTGAGGGACGGGCCTGGAGAAGTGTAACCACTCTAAAAATCATAGACCGCTATGGGTACAAGGACTGACCATCCAAGATATAACAAACATATATATATATATATATATAGTTTTAAGCATGTTTTGAGGCTATACAGATGGTTACAGAGTAAACCACGTTGATACTGTGGGTTGTGACGGGGTGCGTCAGTTGAATTAAGCCCCTGAGACATTTAAAGGTTATATATTCCTCAAGAATCAACAGGTACATATCATTCATCTAGACGTCCAGACAATGGCTGTAGGGACGACGGATCGCCCCTTTTCTAATAGGGATTTTATCTTGGTCTGTGGAGTAGACGGAGGATCCCATTGGTTGATAAGAGGTTTCCTTTCCCTGTCTACCTTCCTACATCAGTTCTGATATGAGAGCTTGGTAGGTGACAGGAAATGACTGAGAGCTATTACCTATAGGGGCCTCCTCCAGACCTGGCTCTCCTAGCTGGTCGCTTAAGGAGAGACCTGAGGAGAGGGAAGACGCTTGGGACAGTTGAGATGCACCCAGCTAGGGGTGCAGGAAGGGGTGGTGGGGTAGGGGGACACGAGGACGACTCACACATCTACCTTCAGAAGAATCATGGTCACTAGATATGGAGTCTTAACTCTGGTCCACTCTGCTGCTGCACTGTGTGTGTGTGTGTGTGTGTGTGTGTGTGTGTGTGTGTGTGTGTGTGTGTGTGTGTGTGTGTGTGTGTGTGTGTGTGTGTGTGTGTGTGTGTGTGTGTGTGTGTGTGTGTGTGTGTGTGTGTGTGTGTGTGTGTGTGTGTGTGTGTGTGTGTGTGTGTGTGTTACTTGTTCAGAACTAAAGCCTGGACTGTGCCAAAGCTAGCGGACCGGAGTTGAGATCCAATCAGTTTAAAATGCTTTCTCACACAGACACACACACACCATTGAAGGAGTACTGATCCAACCTTTTAACAGATAACAGAAAGCATTTAAACAACAACAACATTGTAGAGTTTTATACCCGTCTCTATTTCCCTAGAATGTTTTGATTTTATTTTCTACTCCTTCATTTCAAATCTACTTTTTATTAGTTATTTTTTACTGCTGATATTCAGAAGCTAACAGACCAAGGAGCCAGAAAACAGGACTGCTGTTATTCTACCCTCCCCCCTGACTAAATATATTTGGTCTGTTTTAATATCTTTTAAAGAGAAATAATTGTGGATGTTTTTCTGTTTTTTGAGATAGATTTTCTCCTGTTTTTTAGTGTATTTGTGCTTTGTATATTTAAGGTTGTAGCAACGCTCTGTACGACTGTATTCTGACTGGTTCCTGAAGCCATTCTGATCTAATGGAAAGAAATGAAACGAAAAAGAAATGGACAAAAAGAAGGAAAAAACACATGAACCTCTTAACCAATCCTGTCTCTCCATTTACATCTCTCAACCAATCCCGTCTCTCCATTTACATCTCTTAACCAATCCCCTCTCTCCATCTCTCTCTCTCTTTACAGTGTCCATCCTGATCATAACAGTGACACCTCTCTCTCTCTCTCTCTCTCTCTCTCTCTCTCTCTCTCTCTCTCTCTCTCTCTCTCTCTCTCTCTCTCTCTCTCTCTCTCTCTCTCTCTCTCTCTCTCTTTTCTTCTTTCTTTTAAATCTTTTTAACTTGTGTACATTCATTTATAAAACCCTGGGGTACAGTCACCATTGAGAAGACAAAACCCTGGGGTACAGTCACCATTCAGAAGACAAAACCCTGGGGTACAGTCACCATTGAGAAGACAAAACCCTGGGGTACAGTCACCATTGAGAAGACAAAACCCTGGGGTACAGTCACCATTGAGAAGACAAAACCCTGGGGTACAGTCACCATTGAGAAGACAAAACCCTGGGGTACAGTCACCATTGAGAAGACAAAACCCTGGGGTACAGTCACCATTGAGAAGACAAAACCCTGGGGTACAGTCACCATTCAGAAGACAAAACCCTGGGGTACAGTCACCATTGAGAAGACAAAACCCTGGGGTACAGTCACCATTGAGAAGACAAAACCCTGGGGTACAGTCACCATTGAGAAGACAAAACCCTGGGGTACAGTCACCATTCAGAAGACAAAACTCTGGGGTAACAGTCACCATTCAGAAGACAAAAACCCTGGGGTACAGTCACCATTCAGAAGACAAAACCCTGGGGTACAGTCACCATTGAGAAGACAAAACCCTGGGGTACAGTCACCATTCAGAAGACAAAACCCTGGGGTACAGTCACCATTCAGAAGACAAAACCCTGGGGTACAGTCACCATTGAGAAGACAAAACCCTGGGGTACAGTCACCATTCAGAAGACAAAACCCTGGGGTACAGTCACCATTCAGAAGACAAAACCCTGGGGTACAGTCACCATTGAGAAGACAAAACCCTGGGGTACAGTCACCATTCAGAAGACAAAACCCTGGGGTACAGTCACCATTCAGAAGACAAAACCCTGGGGTACAGTCACCATTCAGAAGACAAAACCCTGGGGTACAGTCACCATTCAGAAGACAAAACCCTGGGGTACAGTCACCATTGAGAAGACAAAACCCTGGGGTACAGTCACCATTCAGAAGACAAAACCCTGGGGTACAGTCACCATTCAGAAGACAAAACCCTGGGGTACAGTCACCATTCAGAAGACAAAACCCTGGGGTACAGTCACCATTCAGAAGACAAAACCCTGGGGTACAGTCACCATTGAGAAGACAAAACCCTGGGGTACAGTCACCATTCAGAAGACATGTTTGCATCTTCCAGTTCAGCAGGTTTATTTTTTTTCATTTCATTTTTCTATTTATTTTTAATGAAATATCAGATATACGTTCTGTTTCTCCACCCCCCCCCCCCCGGTTACACACTCATCCTAAATGTACACTACTATTAGCAAATAAGCTAATGATCTACTGCTGTTTAAAACGTCTGAACAGACAACCTGCCATCATTCATCCACCCATGTGTCCCAAATGGTACCCTAATCCCTATCAAGTTATGGTCGAAGGTAGTGCACTACATACAGAGTGTCATTCGGGACGCAACCCCAACTAGTTATTAATGTTTACCTGAAGTCGTAAAGGTTGTATATATTTCCAATACCTGTGTTGTATAGGCTCGATCTGTAATATTGAGTCTGTTGCGCATGTGTTTGGTAATACCTTCAATTCTCACAAGGGGGCGCTGTTAGAGTATCACAAATAAGATCATTTCCTAACTTTATACATCCAGTTCAACCATGAGCAGTGATATGATCTGCCCCCCCCCGGAGCACCCGATGTAGTGCAGTACCTTTGTTCAGGGCCAATGTGAGAGCAGGGGGCCATTTGGGACACGACCCCATGTTATTTAGTTCTGTAAATGTTGTTCCAGCTCTGTCGACTACATTGTGTACGTTTTCAGTACAGCTCTGGCTGTAACAGAGAATATGTCTCAAATGGCGCCCTATTCCCTACATAGAGCACTACTATATATAGTAGTGCACTATATAAGGGAACAGGGGGCTATTTTGGATGCAAGCCTAGAGAAAGGTGACTGGTACCCTAAACCAACCCTGTAGAAAAAGCCTTGTTTGATATTTTGGTTAGTTTTTTTGCCCTTGATACTTATTGATGAATTAATTAATGTATGGTACCAATAATAAAAATATACATTTTCACTTTAAAATGAACATTGTGTTGGGACTCTTATTTACTCTCAGGGACTTTTATTGTTGTACATGTGTATCTCATGTCTTACAGTGGATTTGGAAAATGTTCATCCATTTCATGAGTTGCTTTTACCCCCCCTGAACAAAAATACAACAATTTATACGATTTTACCGAGTTACAGTTCATATAAGGACATTTAAATAAATGAATTAGGCCCTAATCTATGGATTTCACATGACTGGGAATACAGATCTGCATCTGTTGGTCACTGATAACTTTAGAAAAGGTAGGGGTGTGGATCAGAACCAGTCAGTATCTGGTGTGACCACCAGTTGCCTCATGCAGCGCAACACATCTCCTTCACATAGAGTCGATCAGGCTGTTGATTGTGGAATGTTGTCCCACTCCTCTTCAATGGCTGGAAGTTGCTGGATATTGGCAGGAACTGGAACACACCTCGATCCAGAGCATCCCAAACAGGCTCAATGGGTGACATGTCTGGTTAGTATGCAGGCCATGGAAGAACTGGGGCATTTTCAGCTTTCAGTAATTGTGATTAGATCCTTGCGACATGGG
>NW_025747249.1:55000-63572 GCF_021184085.1 Oncorhynchus gorbuscha
TAGTGGCAAGGTTGCTGGCATGCTTAGTGGCAAGGCTGCTGGCATGCTTAGTGGCATACTTAGTGGCAAGGTTGCTGGCATGCTTAGTGGCAAGGCTGCTGGCATGCTTCGTGGCAAGGTTGCTGGCATGCTTAGTGGCAAGGTTGCTGGCATGCTTAGTGGCAAGGTTGCTGGCATGCTTAGTGGCAAGGTTGCTGGCATGCTTAGTGGCAAGGTTGCTGGCATGCTTAGTGGCATGCTTAGTGGCAAGGTTGCTGGCATGCTTAGTGGCAAGGTTGCTGGCATGCTTCGTGGCAAGGTTGCTGGCATGCTTAGTGGCAAGGTTGCTGGCATGCTTAGTGGCAAGGTTGCTGGCATGCTTAGTGGCATGCTTAGTGGCAAGGTTGCTGGCATGCTTAGTGGCAAGGTTGCTGGCATGCTTCGTGGCAAGGTTGCTGGCATGCTTAGTGGCAAGGTTGCTGGCATGCTTAGTGGCAAGGTTGCTGGCATGCTTCGTGGCAAGGTTGCTGGCATGCTTAGTGGCAAGGCTTTAGAAAAAGCAAGAAGGCCTAATAAATGTATTGAATAAGACTCATTTTTTGACATAGAATTAGGCTTAGTGATAATGGCTTTAGATTGCAGCAAAAAGGTGTTTGAAAAATGCTAAATTCACCAACTTCCAGAGGAGGCAGATCCCTCCCCTGGACCCCCACCCATCTATCATCACGTAATTCATGCCTTTCAGTCCTCTGGCCAGATGCTATATGACTCTATGACCTGTGTCTTTGATGTTACAACCCTTTACGAACCATGAATAACCTCTCTGTAACCTTATTATAACACTTATATGACTTCTGTGTGTTCCTTCATGGTCTCCTCATGCTACTGACACTACGAACCCTTATAACCCCTATGTGTTCTGCAGGGGGTCGGTATGGAGGACGGGCTCATGTCCCTAGGATCTTTGTCTCTATGACACCTCTTAGCCACTTCTATGAACCCTCTATGAAGTATTATACCCCCTGTATGAAGCATTATAGCCCATATTAGAAGTATTGCAACCTCTATATAAACCTTCTTTGATGCCTGCAGGGCCTCTAATATGGCGTTTCGCTCCTATCAACTAAAAACAAGAAGAAGCTGCTCCAGTGAGCACACTGATAAAGGACAATTGAGGAGAGGAAAAACATTTCCTGGTCCGACGAATCCCGGTTCCTGTTGCATCATGCTGATGGCAGATTTGGCGTAAGCAGCATGAGTCCATGGCCCCGTCCTGCCTGGTGTCAACGGTACAGACTGGGGGTGTAATGGTGGGGGATCCATGGCCCCGTCCTGCCTGGTGTCAACGGTACAGACTGGGGGTGTAATGGTGGGGGATCCATGGCCCCGTCCTGCCTGGTGTCAACGCTACAGACTGGGGGTGTAATGGTGGGGGATCCATGGCCCCGTCCTGCCTGGTGTCAACGCTACAGACTGGGGGTGTAATGGTGGGGGATCCATGGCCCCGTCCTGCCTGGTGTCAACGGTACAGACTGGGGGTGTAATGGTGGGGGATCCATGGCCCCGTCCTGCCTGGTGTCAACGGTACAGACTGGGGTGTAATGGTGGGGGATCCATGGCCCCGTCCTGCCTGGTGTCAACGCTACAGACTGGGGGTGTAATGGTGGGGGATCCATGGCCCCGTCCTGCCTGGTGTCAACGCTACAGACTGGGGGTGTAATGGTGGGGGATCCATGGCCCCGTCCTGCCTGGTGTCAACGGTACAGACTGGGAGTGTAATGGTGGGGGGAATGTTTTCCTGGCACACGTTAGGTCTCGGCACACATTATCCCTTGATATGTTAGGATGGAACACAACACCTTGTAGAATTACCCAAAGAATTCAGAATGTTCTGGCTGCAAAGGGGAGTCCGACCCGGTACTAGATGGGTATACCTATATACACTATGTATACACAATGTAAGGAATAGGGTGCGATATTTGGGATACAACCGTACTCTTTAGTGGCAAAGTGATGTCATTTACTGTTTGCCACTTCCTACTTCCTGTTTGACAGTCTGGAGAACAGTTCTCTGTGGTCGGCCATGCACATGAACCAATGAGCCAGAGTCTATGAAATATTAGATATAGGCAGTGTAAGGAAACTTACACACACACATGAACGCACACACACACATTCCCATACGCACACACACACATTCCCATACGCACACACACACATTCCCATACGCACACACACACATTCCCATACGGACACAAACACATTCCCATACGCACACACACACATTCCAATACGCACACACACACATTCCCATACGCACACACACACATTCCCATACGCACACACACACATTCCCATACGCACACACACACATTCCCATACGCACACACACACATTCCCATACGCACACACACACATTCCCATACGCACACACACACATTCCCATACGCACACACACACATTCCCATACGCACACACACACATTCCCATACGCACACACACACATTCCCATACGCACACACGCACATGCGCACCCACACACAAAATTATTTTATCAACACACTAGATTAATAATCAGGACAACAGATAGCCTAGTGGTTAGAGTGTTGGGCCAGTAACCGAAAGGTTGCTAAATCGAGTCCTCGAGTTGACGAGGTAAAAATCTGTCGTTCTGCCCCTGAACAAGGCAGTTAACCCACTGTTCCCCGGTAGGCGTCATTGTAAATAAGAATTTGTTCTTAACTGACTTGTCTCGTTAAATAAAGGTAAAATAAAAATAAATAATATTCCTTTCCTTTTTCTCTCCCCTTTCCATCTCCCAAACCGTTCTCCCTTTTCTTCATCTCTCTCTCTCTTTCTTTCTTTCGCTCTCTTTCTTTCTTTCTTTCGCTCTCTTTCTTTCTTTCTCTCTCTTTTTCTCTTTCTTTCTCTCTGAAGTGTTAATTATTCAGGACTTTAACATTGCCTGGGGAAACCATGACTGATTGTTTAAAGGATTTCTGTGTTAAATTAAATCTGACCCAGTTAATTAATAAACCCACGCATTCAAATCTGAAGGACCCTACAAAATCAACCTTGATCAACCTTATATTTACAATTACCCCAGAATAATATGTTGTAAGTGGGGTGTTTTCCTTAGATATAATTGAAGATTTCCTATTGTCTGTATCAGGGATGTGTGAATACCAAGATCCAAACCACGTCTGATCAGAAAGAGGAATTTTACACTTTTCAATAAAGACCTTCTATCATCTTCAATGTAGTGACATTGGCTGTATCTCATCTAGTCATGATCCAGAGCCTTTTATTTTATGTCACCTTTATTTAACTAGGCAAGTCAGTTAAGAACAAATTCTTATTTTCAATGGCGGCCTAGAAACAGTGGGTTAACGGCCTTGTTCAGGGGCAGAACGACAGATTTGTACCTTGTCAGCACGAGGATTTGATCTTTTAACCGTTCGTTTACAAGTCCAACACTAACCACTAGGCTTCCTGTCTCTAACCACTAGGCTTCCTGTCTCTAACCACTAGGCTTCCTGTCTCTAACCACTAGGCTTCCTGTCTCTAACCACTAGGCTTCCTGTCTCTAACCACTAGGCTTCCTGTCTCTAACCACTCGGCTTCCTGTCTCTAACCACTAGGCTTCCTGTCTCTAACTACTAGGCTTCCTGCCGCCCCGATGTAGTGACATTGACTGTATCTCATCGAGTCGTGATCCAGAGCTGCTCTAAAACACTTATCAAATGTCTTCAATGTTGTTGTCGATAAGCACATGCCCTTAAAAACCATGAGAGTTAAAAGTAGGTCTAACCCTTGGTTCACACCGGAGCTGCCAAAGTTATACACAATAGAGATGCTGTCTGGGCTAAAACTAGATTAACAGACTCATGCCCTGATTGGCAATCATTTAGGAGATTGAGAAATATATGTGTAAAAGTAGTTAGAAAAGCTAAATCTGATTATTTTGTGCAGGAAATCCGTCCAAGTTCAGGAAAAGTGTTAAAACTCTGACAGGTTGTAACTGTTCTCTTCCCCGTCAAATGAATCTCGTCTCTGGCACCATTACTGATCACATTTATATCATTAATGCTTTTAATTAACATTTTATTTCTGAGTTTTTTTCTGTTATGCAGGTGAATGAGGACCCAAAAGCGACTTGGCGAAAACAGAGTCTTTATTCCAGTAAAGGATAAAAGCAATACTCCTGGACAATCAAAGCAGAAAACAAAACATGAAAAAACTTAAATCCACTCGTAGTGGCGAGGACAGACTGGAGACTTGACCATTAACTGCAGGTTGCCTCGGGAAGGCACCGACCGTAGCAGACTCAGACACCTGCTCACACGCAGCATCTGAAGGAGACAAGACACGACAGGGCGAGACAATGACACAGCACAGCGAACATCATACAAGGATCCGACAAGGACAGAAGCGGAAAACAAGGGGAGAAATAGGGACTCTAATCAGACGACAAAATAGGGGACAGGTGTGAAAAGACTAAATGAGTGAGTTAGGAGAATGAGGAACAGCTGGGAGCAGGAACGGAACGATAGAGAGAGGAGGGAGGGGGAGAGAGAGGGATAGAAAAAGGGAACGAACCTAATAAGACCAGCAGGGGGAAACGAACAGAAGGGAAAGCATAATGACAAGACAATATAAGACAAAACATGACATTTTCACTCCGTTTCTAAGCCAACTCACTTCAAGTGTGGTCTGGATATTATTGGAGGTAATTTGTTGATTAAAAACACTGAAAATGTTGTTCTGGGGTTTTTCTTTCAGGTTTTTCTCTGTTAATAAGGAGTCCTTGGTGTGTTGGATGGAGTTCAGTCAGATTCTCTGTTGATAAGGAGTCCTTGGTGTGTTGGATGGAGTTCAGTCAGATTCTCTGTTGATAAGGAGTCCTTGGTGTGTTGGATGGAGTTCAGTCAGATTCTCTGTTGATAAGGAGTCCTTGGTGTGTTGGATGGAGTTCAGTCAGATTCTCTGTTGATAAGGAGTCCTTGGTGTGTTGGATGGAGTTCAGTCAGATTCTCTGTTAATAAGGAGTCCTTGGTGTGTTGGATGGAGTTCAGTCAGATTCTCTGTTGATAAGGAGTCCTTGGTGTGTTGGATGGAGTTCAGTCAGATTCTCTGTTGATAAGGAGTCCTTGGTGTGTTGGATGGAGTTCAGTCAGATTCTCTGTTGATAAGGAGTCCTTGGTGTGTTGGATGGAGTTCAGTCAGATTCTCTTGAGGTACATAAAAGTGTTCCACAGGGATCAACAAGAGCACCTGTTCTTTTTACGGTTTATAGAAATGCTATTGATCTATCTCTTAAAAATAGTGATCTTCATTCTTATGCCATTTCTCTGACTATGGACTTAGCGTTGTCAAGGTTACAGTCGGATATATTGCAGCTGTTCAGGAAACCCGTACCAATTTAAAGCTTGTACTTCATAAAGGCAAAACTAAACACATGCTGTTGTCAACGTCTGGTCAAAGTATCTCAGTCAGGTGACATCCTCACTCCTTGAATGGTTCTGGTATTGAACTAGTCCCTGCATACAAAGACCTTGGGATATAGATGGATAATTATCTATCATTTAAGAAATATACAAATGAGCTTGTTTAAGAAGCTTAAATGGAAAGTGAGTTTCCTGTATGGAAACAGAGCTTGTTTTTCTCTGTCTAGCAGGAAGCCAATTGTAGAATCAACTTTTCTACCTGTTCTTGACTATGGTGATACCATCTCCTGAAGTACAACTGACTCTTCTCTAAAAATCCCTTGATTGTGTTTATCACAGAGCCCTTCATTTATTACATCTGACAGCTTTAATACTCATCACTGCATCCTTTACCAAGTTGTCTGGGACCTCTTTTAAAGACACGTAGATCACCTCATTACTGTCTTGTTGTTTATTAAGCTCTACTCCACAAGCTGCCAACATACCTCGTGTCACAGGGTTGGTTAATGACGATGGCTCCGTTGCGCCACAGAGCTGCTTTTCATACCTCGTGTCACAGGGTTGGTTAATGATGATGGCTCCGTTGCGCCACAGAGCTGCTTTTCATACCTCATGTCACAGGGTTGGTTAATGATGATGGCTCCCCTGCTGCCACAGAGCTGCTTTTCATACCTCGTGTCACAGGGTTGGTTAATGATGATGGCTCCCCTGCTGCCACAGAGCTGCTTTTCATACCTCGTGTCACAGGGTTGGTTAATGACGATGGCTCCGTTGCGCCACAGAGCTGCTTTTCATACCTCGTGTCACAGGGTTGGTTAATGACGATGGCTCCGTTGCGCCACAGAGCTGCTTTTCATACCTCGTGTCACAGGGTTGGTTAATGATGATGGCTCCCTTGCTGCCACAGAGCTGCTTTTCATACCTCGTGTCACAGGGTTGGTTAATGATGATGGCTCCCCTGCTGCCACAGAGCTGCTTTTCATACCTCGTGTCACAGGGTTGGTTAATGACGATGGCTCCCCTGCTGCCACAGAGCTGCTTTTCATACCTCGTGTCACAGGGTTGGTTAATGACGATGGCTCCCCTGCTGCCACAGAGCTGCTTTTCATACCTCGTGTCACAGGGTTGGTTAATGACGATGGCTCCCTTGCTGCCACAGAGCTGCTTTTCATACCTCGTGTCACAGGGTTGGTTAATGACGATGGCTCCCTTGCTGCCACAGAGCTGCTTTTCATACCTCGTGTCACAGGGTTGGTTAATGACGATGGCTCCGTTGCTGCCACAGAGCTGCTTTTCATACCTCGTGTCACAGGGTTGGTTAATGACGATGGCTCCCTTGCTGCCACAGAGCTGCTTTTCATACCTCGTGTCACAGGGTTGATTAATGACGATGGCTCCCTTGCTGCCACAGAGCTGCTTTTCATACCTCGTGTCACAGGGTTGGTTAATGACGATGGCTCCGTTGCGCCACAGAGCTGCTTTTCATACCTCGTGTCACAGGGTTGGTTAATGACGATGGCTCCGTTGCGCCACAGAGCTGCTTTTCATACCTCGTGTCACAGGGTTGGTTAATGATGATGGCTCCCTTGCTGCCACAGAGCTGCTTTTCATACCTCGTGTCACAGGGTTGGTTAATGACGATGGCTCCCCTGCTGCCACAGAGCTGCTTTTCATACCTCGTGTCACAGGGTTGGTTAATGACGATGGCTCCCCTGCTGCCACAGAGCTGCTTTTCATACCTCGTGTCACAGGGTTGGTTAATGACGATGGCTCCCCTGCTGCCACAGAGCTGCTTTTCATACCTCGTGTCACAGGGTTGGTTAATGACGATGGCTCCCTTGCTGCCACAGAGCTGCTTTTCATACCTCGTGTCACAGGGTTGGTTAATGATGGCTCCCTTGCTGCCACAGAGCTGGCTCCTCGTGTCCTTGCTGCCGTTGCTGCCACAGAGCTGCTTTTCATACCTCGTGTCACAGGGTTGGTTAATGACGATGGCTCCGTTGCTGCCACAGAGCTGCTTTTCATACCTCGTGTCACAGGGTTGGTTAATAATGGCTCCCTTGCTGCCACAGAGCTGCTTTTCATACCTCGTGTCACCTCCCTTGCTGCCACAGAGCTGCTTTTCATACCTCGTGTCACAGGGTTGGTTAATGATGATGGCTCCCTTGCTGCCACAGAGCTGCTTTTCATACCTCGTGTCACAGGGTTGGTTAATGACGATGGCTCCGTTGCTGCCACAGAGCTGCTTTTCATACCTCGTGTCACAGGGTTGGTTAATGACGATGGCTCCCTTGCTGCCACAGAGCTGCTTTTCATACCTCGTGTCACAGGGTTGGTTAATGATGATGGCTCCCTTGCTGCCACAGAGCTGCTTTTTTCATACCTCGTGTCACAGTCACAGGGTTGGTTAATGACGATGGCTCCCTTGCTGCCACAGAGCTGCTTTTCATACCTCGTGTCACAGGGTTGGTTAATGAGCTGATGGCTCCCTTGCTGCCACAGAGCTGCTTTTCATACCTCGTGTCACAGGGTTGGTTAATGATGATGGCTCCCTTGCTGCCACAGAGCAGGGTTGGTTAATGATGATGGCTCCCTTGTTGCCACAGAGCTGCCAACATACCTCGTGTCACAGGGTTGGTTAATGATGATGGCTCCCTTGCTGCCACAGAGCTGCTTTTCATACCTCGTGTCACAGGGTTGGTTAATGATGATGGCTCCCCTGCTGCCACAGAGCTGCCAACATACCTCGTGTCACAGGGTTGGTTAATGATGATGGCTCCCTGCTGCCACAGAGCTGCTTTTCATACCTCGTGTCACAGGGTTGGTTAATGATGATGGCTCCCCTGCTGCCACAGAGCTGCTTTTCATACCTCGTGTCACAGGGTTGGTTAATGATGATGGCTCCCCTGCTGCCACAGAGCTGCTTTTCATACCTCGTGTCACAGGGTTGGTTAATGATGATGGCTCCCCTGCTGCCACAGAGCTGCTTTTCATACCTCGTGTCACAGGGTTGGTTAATGACGATGGCTCCCCTGCTGCCACAGAGCTGCTTTTCATACCTCGTGTCACAGGGTTGGTTAATGAGATGGTTGCTGCCACAGAGCTGTTCAATGTCACAGGGTTGGTTAATGACGATGGCTCCGTTG
>NW_025747250.1:0-10000 GCF_021184085.1 Oncorhynchus gorbuscha
AGCTGCCACCAGATGGGCGACCCTGAAAATGCTCCGGACCTTAGAGTCGAATCGACACACACACACACACACACACACACACACACACACACACACACACACACACACACACACACACACACACACACACACACACACACACACACACACACACACACACACACACACACACACACACACACACACACACACCTCCACTGTACCCCTGCTGACACCTGGCCAGCCCACCTGGTGATTGAATCTCATCAGCTGGTGATTTCTCCGGGCGCCCCTGCTTGTGTTTGGGCCTCCCACCGTGCTGAGAGCCTGCACATCTCCACCCTGCTCTCTAGATCACCGTGTGACAGGGTAATAGGTCACCTTCTCTAAAAGGGCCTCAGGAGATGGTTAGAGGAGCTCTCCCTCCCCTCTCTAAAAGGGCCTGACACCTCAATACTCAGGAGATGGTTAGAGGGGCTCTCCCTCCCCTCTCTAAAAGGGCCTCAGGAGATGGTTAGAGGAGCTCTCCCTCCCCTCTCTAAAAGGGCCTCAGGAGATGGTTAGAGGAGGTCTCCCTCCCCTCTCTAAAAGGGCCTGACACCTCAATACTCAGGAGATGGTTAGAGGAGCTCTCCCTCCCCTCTCTAAAAGGGCCTCAGGAGATGGTTAGAGGAGGTCTCCCTCCCCTCTCTAAAAGGACCTCAGGAGATGGTTAGAGGAGGTCTCCCTCCCCCTCTAAAAGGACCTCAGGAGATGGTTAGAGGGGCTCTCCCTCCCCTCTCTAAAAGGACCTCAGGAGATGGTTAGAGGGCTCTCCCTCCCCTCTCTAAAAGGGCCTCAGGAGATGGTTAGAGGGGCTCTCCCTCCCCTCTCTAAAAGGACCTCAGGAGATGGTTAGAGGGCTCCTCCCCTCTCTAAAAGGGCCTCAGGAGATGGTTAGAGGGGCTCTCCCTTCCCTCTCTAAAAGGGCCTGACACCTCAATATTCAGGAGATGGTTAGAGGGGCTCTCCCTCCCCTCTCTAAAAGGGTCTGACACCTCAATATTCAGGAGATGGTTAGAGGAGGTCTCCCTCCCCTCTCTAAAAGGACCTCAGGAGATGGTTAGAGGAGGTCTCCCTCCCTCTCTAAAAGGGCCTCAGGAGATGGTTAGAGGGGCTCTCCCTCCCCTCTCTAAAAGGGCCTCAGGAGATGGTTAGAGGGGCTCTCCCTCCCCTCTCTAAAAGGGTCTGACACCTCAATATTCAGGAGATGGTTAGAGGAGGTCTCCCTCCCCTCTCTAAAAGGGCCTCAGGAGATGGTTAGAGGAGGTCTCCCTCCCCTCTCTAAAAGGGCCTCAGGAGATGGTTAGAGGGGCTCTCCCTCCCCTCTCTAAAAGGGTCTGACACCTCAATATTCAGGAGATGGTTAGAGGAGGTCTCCCTCCCCTCTCTAAAAGGACCTCAGGAGATGGTTAGAGGAGGTCTCCCTCCCCTCTCTAAAAGGGCCTCAGGAGATGGTTAGAGGGGCTCTCCCTCCCCTCTCTAAAAGGGCCTCAGGAGATGGTTAGAGGGGCTCTCCCTCCCCTCTCTTCACACAGCTCTCCAGGGAGGGCTGCATTGCTCTGCAAAGCCCAGTGAACCTGAAAATGTTTTTATCTCACAGTGTCTCATTTCTCACTGCCTGTCTGGCTGTCTGTTTACTGGCTAAGTGTTTGTGTTAAAGACTCAAGGTTGATTGACATTCCCAAGACTATAACTTTTAATTCCTTCAACAAGAGAAATAATGGACACTTGTTTCCTTCACAAACTGTCACATCAGACGGTTATCAGTAGGACCGCTGTCTCTCTCATTAAAAAGTCAGTTAACAACAATGTCTTAGTTACCCCGGTCAAACCCGGACGACGCCGGGCCTAGTGTACGCCGCCCTATGTGACTACCGATCACGGCCGGTTGTGATACAGCCCGGGATCGAACCAGGGTCTGTGGTGACGCCTCTAGCACCGAGATGTTGCGTTGCTTTAGGAGGTTGTAATGTAGCTCAGTACCACACACTGCCAGACAGATGAGCGTCCCTCATACCTCATATACAAGACATTACAAATGTCATATTATGTATATACAGTGTTGTAACAATGTACAAATGGGGTGTATTTACAATGGTGTCTGTTCTTCACTGGTTGCCCTTTTCTCTCTCTCTCTCTCTCTCTCTCTCTCTCTCTCTCTCTCTCTCTCTCTCTCTCTCTCTCTCTCTCTCTCTCTCTCTCTCCCTCTGCTCTTCTCTCTCTCTCTCTCTCTCTCTCCTCTCTCTCTCTCTCTCTCTCTCCCCGTTAGAACAGGACTGATGCTCATCTTCTAGTATCACACATTATACTTGTTTTACCTCTGAGAGGGAGGGAGAACTGGTCCAACTGAAACACATATAATTTCTGTCTGGCTGAACAACTGGTGCTGAGGGTTATTGGTTGGGCAATATGATACACAGGGTGTGAGAGTGAGAAGGAGAGAGAGATGAGAGAGAGGAGCGCAGAGGGGGGAGAGAGAGAGAGAGAGAGAGAGAGAGAGAGAGAGAGAGAGAGAGAGAGAGAGAGAGAGAGAGAGAGAGAGAGAGAGAGAGAGAGAGAGAGAGAGAAAAGAGCAGAGGGGATAGAAGAGCAGAGAGGGAGAGAGAGAGAGAGAGAGAGAGAGAGAGAGAGAGAGAGAGAGAGAGAGAGAGAGACAAGGGCAACCAGTGAAGAACAGACACCATTGTAAATACACCCCATTTGTACATTGTTACAACACTGTATATACATAATATGACATTTGTAATGTCTTTATTGTTTTGAGACTTCTGTATGTGTAATGCTAACTGGGAGAGAGAGAGAAAGAGAGAGACAGAGAGAGTGTGAGAGAGTATGAGAGAGAAAGTGTGAGAGAGTGTGAGAGAGAGAGTGTGAGAGAGAGAGAGTGAGAGAGAGAGAGAGTGTGAGAGAGAGAGAGAGAGATAAAGAGAGAGAGAGAGAGAGAGAGAGAGAGAGAGAGAGAGAGAGAGAGAGAGAGAGAGAGAGAGAGAGAGAGAGAGAGAAAGAAAGAGTGAGAGATAGTGAGAGAGAGTGTGAGAGAGAGTGTGAGAGAAAGAAAGAGAGAGAGAGAGAGAGAGAGAGTGTGAGAGAGAGAGTGAGAGAGAGAGAGAGAGAGAGAGAGAGAGAGAGAGAGAGAGAGAGAGAGAGAGAGAGAGAGAGAGAGAGAGAGAGAGAGAGAGAGAGAGAGAGAGAGAGAGGATAGAGGAGGGGTGTTAGAGTGAGACTCATTTGTTTCAGAGAGTTTGTTATCTGTATATGAGGTGCTGCCTCCTCCTCCACAGGGAGTGATTATTCAGTTACTGATTTAGTCTGTGACCAGTGTTTCCTGGCTGAAATTAACACCTCGTATCTCTCTCTCTCACACAGTTGGCAGTGGTTCACGTCGACAGACTTCCCAACCACACAAGAGGCCCTCTTCTCCCTCCCAGTCACACAAGGTGAGGAGGTGGAATTTTCACCTTACATAAATACCTCCCCCCTCCCTCTGACCTGCTTGGCTGGCCTTTAGATAACGGCTGAACAAGACAGCCTCCCAGCGCTCAGAGAGAGAGGAGACAGGGCAGGCTCCCAGCGCTCAGAGAGAGAGGAGACAGGGCAGGCTCCCAGCGCTCAGAGAGAGAGGAGACAGGGCAGGCTCCCAGCGCTCAGAGAGAGAGGAGACAGGGCAGGCTCCCAGCGCTCAGAGAGAGAGGAGACAGGGCAGGCTCCCAGCGCTCAGAGAGAGAGGAGACAGGGCAGGCTCCCAGCGCTCAGAGAGAGAGGAGACAGGGCAGGCTCCCAGCGCTCAGAGAGAGAGGAGACAGGGCAGGCTCCCAGCGCTCAGAGAGAGAGGAGACAGAGCAGCTCCCAGCGCTCAGAGAGAGAGGAGACAGGGCAGGCTCCCAGCGCTCAGAGAGAGAGGAGACAGGGCAGGCTCCCAGCGCTCAGAGGAGACAGGGCAGGCTCCCAGCGCTCAGAGAGAGAGGAGACAGGGCAGGCTCCCAGCGCTCAGAGAGAGAGGAGACAGGGCAGGCTCCCAGCGCTCAGAGAGAGAGGAGACAGGGCAGGCTCCCAGCGCTCAGAGAGAGAGGAGACAGGGCAGGCTCCCAGCGCTCAGAGAGAGAGGAGACAGGGCAGGCTCCCAGCGCTCAGAGAGAGAGGAGACAGGGCAGGCTCCCAGCGCTCAGAGAGAGAGGAGACAGGGCAGGCTCCCAGCGCTCAGAGAGAGGAGACAGGGCAGGCTCCCAGCGCTCAGAGAGAGAGGAGACAGGGCAGGCTCCCAGCGCTAGAGAGAGAGGAGACAGGGCAGGCTCCCAGCGCTCAGAGAGAGAGGAGACAGGGCAGGCTCCCAGCGCTCAGAGAGAGAGGAGACAGAGTTAGACTGAGTGGCTGTGGAACAACATGTGGAGTCTGGACGGCTACATGGAGACCTTTCAACAGAACCCTGACCGGCCTGGACTCCTTTCTGAGCCTCGCTTTTACCAGTGTGGTTGACTCAATGTTAAGGAGTCAGGAAGGACAAGAGAGGGAGGGAGAGAGGGAGGGGAATGGAGGGGGGGAAGGGGGAAAGGGAGAGAGGGAGGGGTAGGGAGGGAGGGGAAAAGGGGGAGAGGGAGGGAGGGGAAAAGGGGGGTAGGGAGGGAGGGGAAAAGGGGGAGAGGGAGGGAGGGGAAAAGGGGGAGAGGGAGGGGTAGGGAGGGAGGGGAAAAGGGGGAAAGGGAGAGAGAGGATGAAGAGAGATATATAGAGAGAGGGGGGGGGGAGAGAGAAGAACAGAACATGAACCTTTGCATAATCACTCTAGCAGCCAATCGCTGACTCACTCCCTCTCCTGGCTTGTGATAGGTGGATAAAGGCACAATGGGATTGTGATTGGTGGACAAGAGCACAGCTGTTTTTTATTGGTGGATAAGGGCACAGTGGTCTACTGTTGTAAGTCGCTCTGGATAAGAGCGTTTGCTAAATGACTTAAATGTAAATGTAAATGTTAGTGTCCTGGTCTACTGTTGTTAGTGTCCTGGTCCTGGTCTACTGTTGTTAGTGTCCTGGTCCTGGTCTACTGTTGTTAGTGTCCTGGTCTACTGTTGTTAGTGTCCTGTTGTTAGTGTCCTGGTCTACTGTTGTTAGTGTCCTGGTCCTGGTCTACTGTTGTTAGTGTCCTGGTCTACTGTTGTTAGTGTCCTGGTCCTGGTCTACTGTTGTTAGTGTCCTGTTGTTAGTGTCCTGGTCTACTGTTGTTAGTGTCCTGTTGTTAGTGTCCTGGTCTAATGTTGTTAGTGTCCTAGTCTACTTTTGTTAGTGTCCTGGTCTACTGTTGTCAGTGTCCTGGTCTACTGTTGTCAGTGTCCTAGTCTACTGTTGTTAGTGTCCTGGTCTACTGTTGTTAGTGTCCTGGTCTACTGTTGTTAGTGTCCTGTTGTTAGTGTCCTGTTGTTAGTGTCCTGGTCTACTGTTGTCAGTGTCCTGGTCTACTGTTGTCAGTGTCCTGGTCTACTGCTGTTAGTGTCCTGGTCTACTGTTGTTAGTGTCCTGGTCTACTGTTGTTAGTGTCCTGGTCTACTGTTGTTAGTGTCCTGGTCTACTGTTGTTAGTGTCCTGGTCTACTGTTGTTAGTGTCCTGGTCTACTGTTGTTAGTGTCCTGGTCTACTGTTGTTAGTGTCCTGGTCTACTGTTGTTAGTGTCCTGGTCTACTGTTGTTAGTGTCCTGGTCTACTGTTGTTAGTGTCCTGGTCTACTGTTGTCAGTGTCCTGGTCTACTGTTGTCAGTGTCCTGGTCTACTGCTGTTAGTGTCCTGTTGTTAGTGTCCTGGGCTACTGTTGTTAGTGTCCTGGTCTACTGTTGTCAGTGTCCTGGTCTACTGTTGTTAGTGTCCTGTTGTTAGTGTCCTGTTGTTAGTGTCCTGTTGTTAGTGTCCTGGTCTACTGTTGTTAGTGTCCTGTTGTTAGTGTCCTGTTGTTAGTGTCCTGTTGTTAGTGTCCTGGTCTACTGTTGTTAGTGTCCTGGTCTACTGTTGTTAGTGTCCTGGTCTACTGTTGTTAGTGTCCTGTTGTTAGTGTCCTGTTGTTAGTGTCCTGGTCTACTGTTGTCAGTGTCCTGGTCTACTGTTGTCAGTGTCCTGGTCTACTGCTGTTAGTGTCCTGGTCTACTGTTGTTAGTGTCCTGGTCTACTGTTGTTAGTATCCTGGTCTACTGTTGTTAGTGTCCTGGTCTACTGTTGTTAGTGTCCTGGTCTACTGTTGTTAGTGTCCTGGTCTACTGTTGTTAGTGTCCTGGTCTACTGTTGTCAGTGTCCTGGTCTACTGTTGTTAGTGTCCTGTTGTTAGTGTCCTGTTGTTAGTGTCCTGTTGTTAGTGTCCTGGTCTACTGTTGTTAGTGTCCTGTTGTTAGTGTCCTGTTGTTAGTGTCCTGTTGTTAGTGTCCTGTTGTTAGTGTCCTGGTCTACTGTTGTTAGTGTCCTGGTCTACTGTTGTTAGTGTCCTGGTCTACTGTTGTTAGTGTCCTGGTCTACTGTTGTCAGTGTCCTGGTCTACTGTTGTTAGTGTCCTGGTCTACTGTTGTTAGTGTCCTGGTCTACTGTTGTTAGTGTCCTGTTGTTAGTGTCCTGTTGTTAGTGTCCTGGTCTACTGTTGTTAGTGTCCTGGTCTACTGTTGTTAGTGTCCTGGTCTACTGTTGTTAGTGTCCTGGTCTACTGTTGTTAGTGTCCTGGTCTACTGTTGTCAGTGTCCTGGTCTACTGTTGTCAGTGTCCTGGTCTACTGTTGTCAGTGTCCTGGTCTACTGTTGTCAGTGTCCTGGTCTACTGTTGTCAGTGTCCTGGTCTACTGTTGTCAGTGTCCTGGTCTACTGTTGTTAGTGTCCTGTTGTTAGTGTCCTGGTCTACTGTTGTTAGTGTCCTGGTCTACTGTTGTCAGTGTCCTGGTCTACTGTTGTTAGTGTCCTGTTGTTAGTGTCCTGGTCTACTGTTGTTAGTGTCCTGGTCTACTGTTGTTAGTGTCCTGGTCTACTGTTGTCAGTGTCCTGGTCTACTGTTGTTAGTGTCCTGGTCTACTGTTGTTAGTGTCCTGGTCTACTGTTGTTAGTGTCCTGTTGTTAGTGTCCTGGTCTACTGTTGTTAGTGTCCTGGTCTACTGTTGTTAGTGTCCTGGTCTACTGTTGTTAGTGTCCTGTTGTTAGTGTCCTGGTCTACTGTTGTTAGTGTCCTGGTCTACTGTTGTTAGTGTCCTGGTCTACTGTTGTTAGTGTCCTGGTCTACTGTTGTTAGTGTCCTGGTCTACTGTTGTTAGTGTCCTGTTGTTAGTGTCCTGTTGTTAGTGTCCTGTTGTTAGTGTCCTGTTGTTAGTGTCCTGTTGTTAGTGTCCTGTTGTTAGTGTCCTGTTGTTAGTATCAAGGCCTCAGAGAACAGCAGCTGACCTCGGCCCTATTGACAACAGGTCAGAGAGAAACAGAAAGCAGTTAGTCAGTACAGCAGGACTTTATGACAGACAGACAGACAGACAGACAGACAGACAGACAGACAGACAGACAGACAGACAGACAGACAGACAGACAGACAGACAGACAGACAGACAGACAGACAGACAGACAGACAGACAGACAGACAGACAGACAGACAGACAGACAGACAGACAGACAGACAGACAGACAGACAGACAGACAGACAGACAGACAGACAGACAGACAGACAGACAGACAGACAGACAGACAGACAGACAGACAGACAGACAGACAGACAGACAGACAGACAGACAGACAGACAGACAGACAGACAGACAGACAGACAGACAGACAGACAGACAGACAGACAGACAGACAGACAGACAGACAGACAGACAGACAGACAGACAGACAGACAGACAGACAGACAGACAGACAGACAGACAGACAGACAGACAGACAGACAGACAGACAGACAGACAGACAGACAGACAGACAGACAGACAGACAGACAGACAGACAGACAGACAGACAGACAGACAGACAGACAGACAGACAGACAGACAGACAGACAGACAGACAGACAGACAGACAGACAGACAGACAGACAGACAGACAGACAGACAGACAGACAGACAGACAGTAGCAGGGGCCAAGTATTCCAATGATATATGTGATAAGGGGTGAAGACAGACAGAGGAAGCACCGTTCTGTGTGACAGAGCCTCCTGACCACCTGCTGCCAGTGTAGTTAGTGAGTCACACCGGGGCTTTGATAGAGTCCCAACCTGCTGATTCACCTTCTCTGATGTTTGGTCAACACTTTCATTCACACGCAAAGTCACCGGCTACAAACTAGAGAGGGAGGAGCTGAGGGGAAATAGGTGTAGAGAGGGGAGGAGCTGAGAAGGAAAGAGATGTAGAGAGGGGAGGAGCTGAGGGGGAAAGAGATGTAGAGAGGGGAGGAGCTGAGGGGAAAGTTATGTAGAGAGGGGAGGAGCTGAGGGGATAGAGATGTAGAGAGGGGAGGAGCTGAGGGGGAAAGATATGTAGAGAGGGGAGGAGCTGAAGGGAAAGAGATGTAGAGAGGGGAGGAGCTGAGGGGAAAGAGATGTAGAGAGGGGAGGAGCTGAGGGGGAAAGAGATGTAGAGAGGGGAGGAGCTGAGGAGGAAAGAGATGTAGAGAGGGGAGGAGCTGAGGGGGAAAGAGAGGTAGAGAGGGGAGGAGCTGAGGGGGAAAGAGATGTAGAGAGGGGAGGAGCTGAGGGGGAAAGATATGTAGAGAGGGGAGGAGCTGAGGGGAAAGAGATGTAGAGAGGGGAGGAGCTGAGGGGGAAAGAGATGTAGAGAGGGGAGGAGCTGAGGAGGAAAGAGATGTCGAGAGGGGAGGAGCTGAGGGGGAAAGAGAGGTAGAGAGGGGAGGAGCTGAGGGGGAAAGAGATGTAGAGAGGGGAAGAGCTGAGGGGAAAGAGATGTAGAGAGGGGAGGAGCTGAGGGGGAAAGAGATGTAGAGAGGGGAAGAGCTGAGGGGAAAGAGAGATGTAGAGAGGGGAGGAGCTGAGGGGGAAAGAGATGTAGAGAGGGGAAGAGCTGAGGGGAAAGAGATGTAGAGAGGGGAGGAGCTGGGGGGAAAGAGATGTAGAGAGGGGAGGAGCTGAGGGGGAAAGAGATGTAGAGAGGGGAGGAGCTGAGGGGAAAGAGATGTAGAGAGGGGAGGAGCTGAGGGGAAAGAGATGTAGAGAGGGGAGGAGCTGAGGGGGAAAGAGATGTCGAGAGGGGAGGAGCTGAGGGGGAAAGAGATGTAGAGAGGGGAGGAGCTGAGGGGGAAAGAGATGTAGAGAGGGGAAGAGCTGAGGGGGAAAGAGATGTAGAGAGGGGAGGAGCTGAGGGGGAAAGAGATGTAGAGAGGGGAAGAGCTGAGGGGAAAGAGATGTAGAGAGGGGAGGAGCTGAGGGGGAAAGAGATGTAGAGAGGGGAAGAGCTGAGGGGGAAAGAGATGTAGAGAGGGGAGGAGCTGAGGGGGAAAGAGATGTCGAGAGGGGAGGAGCTGAGGGGAGGAGCTGAGGGGATAGAGATGAGAGAGGGGAGGAGCTGAGGGGAAAGGTTTATAGAGAGGGTTGAGGAGCTGAGGGGGAAAGAGATGTAGAGAGGGGAGGAGCTGAGGGGAAAGAGATGTAGAGAGGGGAGGAGCTGAGGGGATAGAGATAGAGACCAGGGAGGAGCTGAGGGGAAAGAGATGTAGGGAGGGGAGGAGCTGAGGGGAAAGAGATGTAGAGAGGGGAGGAGCTGAGGGGAAAGAGATGTAGAGAGGGGAGGAGCTGAGGGGGAAAGAGATGTAGAGAGGGGAGGAGCTGAGGGGATAGAGATAGAGAGAGGGGAGGAGCTGAGGGGAAAGGTTTATAGAGAGGGTTGAGGAGCTGAGGGGGAAAGAGATGTAGAAGGGGAGGAGCTGAGGGGAAAGAGATGTAGAGAGGGGAGGAGCTGAGGGGGAAAGAGATGTAGAGAGGGGAGGAGCTGAGGGGATAGAGATAGAGAGAGGGGAGGAGCTGAGGGGGAAAGATATGT